>NC_092240.1:21636813-21886813 GCF_036320965.1 Panulirus ornatus
AACTCTATCCATAGCCCAAGCCTCGCAACCATACAACATTGTTGGAACCACTATTCCTTCAAACATACCCATTTTTGCTTTCCGAGATAATGTTCTCGACTTCCAAACATTCTTCAAAGCTCCCAGGATTTTCGCCCCCTCCCCCACCCTATGATTCACTTCCGCTTCCAGATCCACTCCAAGATATCTAAAACACTTTACTTCCTCCAGTTTTTCTCCATTCAAACTTATCTCCCAATTGACTTGACCCTCAACCCAACTGTACCTAATAACCTTGCTCTTATTCACATTTACTCTTAACTTTCTTCTTTCACACACTTTACCAAACTCAGTCACCAGCTTCTGCAGTTTCTCACATGAATGAGCCACCAGCGCTGTATCATCATCGAACAACAACTGACTCACTTCCCAAGCTCTCTCATCCACAACAGACTGCAATACTTGCCCCTCTTTCCAAAACTCTTCCATTCACCTCCCTAACAACCCCATCCATAAACAAATTAAACAACCATGGAGACATCACACACCCCTGTCGCAAACCTACATTCACTGAGAACCAGTCACTTTCCTCTCTTCCTACACGAACACATGCCTTACATCCTCGATGTATATATTTTGCTTTGTCGCTGTCTCCCGCGTTAGCGAGGTCGCGCAAGGAAACAGACGAAAGAATGGCCTTACCCACCCACATACACGTGTATATACATACACGTCTGCACACGCAAATATACATACCTATACATCTCAACGTATACATGAATATACACACACAGACATATACATATATACACATGTACATAATTCATACTTGCTGCCTCTATACATTCCCATCGCCACCCCGCCACACATGAAATAACAACCCCCTTCCCCTTCATGTGCGCGAGGTGGCGCTAGGAAAAGACAACAAAGGCCACATTCGCTCACACTCAGACTCTAGCTGCCATGTAATAATGCACCGAAACCACAGCTCCCTTTCCACATCCAGGCCCCACAGAACTTTCCATGGTTTACCCGAGACGCCTCACATGCCCTGGTTCAATCCATTGACAGCACTTCGTTCCAATTCACTCTATTCCTTGCACACCTTTCAACCTCCTGCATGTTCAGGCCCCGATCACTCAAAATCTTTTTCACTCCATCTTTCCACCTCCAATTTGGTCTCCCACTTCTCCTCGTTCTCTCCACCTGTGACACATATATCCCAGGGGATAGGGGAGAAAGAATACTTCCCACATATTCCTTACGCGTCGTAGAAGGTGACTAAAAGAGGAGGGAGCGGGGGGGGGGCTGGAAATGCTCCCCTCCCGTTTTACTTTTCCCAAAAGTAGAAACCGAGAGGGGGGCCATTTGAGGATATTCCCTCCAAGGCTCAGTCCTCTGTTCTTAACGCTATTTCGCTACTGCGGGAAATGGCGAATATGTATGGGGATATATATATATATATATATATATATATATATATACACGAATAAAGTGCATATGAACGCGCACCTTCATAGAACATACAAACCTCCAACAGCCAGGATCGAACCTAGGCTATGGGACTGTATAATAGGAAACGACTATTCGAAATACTGAGTGCTCGAATACCCTTCGTCTCACAATGGTGAGCAACGGGGTCTATACTTGGTTGTTTCCGAACAGACGCACATAGCTAGCTGATAGCGTTTTACCGTACCTAACTGTACAACGCAGAGGTATATGAATACGAATAAAGTGCATATGAACGCGCACCTTCATAGAACATACAAACCTCCAACAGCCAGGATCGAACCTGGGACCCCTGTGCAAGAGGCAGGCATTCTAACCGCTAGGCTATGGCATGCTATCAGCTGGCTATGTGCGTCTGTTCGGAAACAACCAAGTATAGACCCCGTTGCTCACCATTGTGAGACGAAGGGTATTCGAGTACTCAGTATTTCGAATAGTTGTTTCCTATTATACAGTCTCATAGCCTAGCGGTTAGCATGCCTGACTCTTGCACAGGGGTCCCAGGTTCGGTCCTGGCTGTTGGAGATTTGAATGTTTTATGAAGGTGCGCGTTCATATGCACTTTATTCGTATTCATATACCTCCGCGTTGTACAGTTAGGTTCGGTAAAACGCTATCAGCTGGCTGTGTGCGTCTGTTCGGAAACAGCCAAGTATAGACCCCGTTGCTCACCAATGTGAGACGAAGGATATTCGAGTACTCAGTATTTCGAATAGTTGTATCTTATTATACAGTCCCATATCCTAGCGGTTAGCATGCCTGCCTCTTGCACAGGGGTCCCAGGTTCGATCTTGGCTGTTGGAGGTTTGTATGTTCTATGAAGGTGCGCGTTCATATGCACTTTATTCGTATTCATATACCTCCGCGTTGTACATTTAGGTTCGGTAAAACGCTATCAGCTGGCTATGTGCGTCTGTTCGGAAACAACCAAGTATAGACCCCGTTGCTCACCATTGTGTGACGAAGGGTATTCGAGTACTCAGTATGTTGAATAGTTGTTTCCTAATATACAGTCCCATAGCCTAACGGTTAGCATGCCTGCCTCTCGCACAGGGGTTCCAGGTTCGATCTTGGCTGTTGGAGGTTTGTATGTTCGATATATATATATATATATATATATATATATTATATTCATTATACTTTGTCGCTGTTTTCTGCATTAGCGAGGTAGTGCAATCCACCCTCATACACAAGTATATACATAAACGCCTACACACACACATATACATACCTATACATTTCAACGTATACATACATATACATACACAGACATATACATATACATATCCATACTTGCCTCCATCCACATCTGTCGCCACCACGCCACACATGAAATGGCACCCCCTGCCGCCGCCGCGCGAGGTAGCGTTAGGAAGACAACAAAGGGCACATTCGTTCACACTTGTTTACTGTTTCCCTGAATTAGCAAGAGGGACTAGGAAGAGTTGAGGAAAAGGCCTCATTATCTTCTATTCTCTAGCAGTCATGTGAAATGCATCGAAACCACGGCACCTTTTTCACAACCAGGCCTCACGAACCTTTCTGTGGTTTCCCTTGACTGCTATATATCCCCTGGTTCATTCCATTCACATCATGGCCTACCCTATATACCATGTCACTCCAATTCACTTTCATCTCAGGCTTTTCATCCTTTTGAATAATCAGGCCCTGAACAATCAAAATCTTTGTCACTCCATAGTTCCACATCCACATAATTCTCCCCCTTCTTTTTCCTTCCACTTCTGACACATGTATCCTTTTTGTCAACCCCTCCTCACTAATTCTCTCCATGTCTAAATCATTCAGTACAACCTTCTCAGCTCTCTGGAACTTACTCCTTTTGTTACCACACCTCTCTCTTACCCTGTCATTTCGTACGTGATCCACCCTCCTCACACCACAAGGTCCTTAAACATTCATCTCCAATACTGGATGCAAAGGAAGGTGACTCCAAAAGGCTTGTTTGACAGTTTTTTTGCCAACTAAACCAGATTGACAAACATGTGAGAGGAATCTGCAAGTGTTGATCAGGAAAATGCTGCAGAGTTTCTTTATGACCCTAAAGTCATCACGTGTGTGGTGTTAAAGTCACTTATTTTTTCACTTAAGTTCTCTTGCTTTCACTGTCTGCACAAGTGTTTTAAAATGTAATCAAGTTCAGTCCATCAAACCTATGGCTCCTAGTACATGGGTTTTAAGAATCTCTGCTGGGTATTTGCCTAACTCTACTGCCACTAGGAGGAAGGGTTCAGACAGTAGTATTACTGACCCCTCTCATGGCCTTTCCCTTTCTGATAGACCTGCCTCTTTTTCTATTCACTATACCATCATTCATGGTTTCTCCAGTAACCTCTCATCTGTTGAGCACCATCTGTTTAGTACCTCTCCTAATATATTCTAACTTCTCTTTGAGACTCTGTTATCTAATGATGTCCTCACTAGCCCTTTTTTCATATCCAACAATAATCTCCACTCACGATCCTGGTTCAGAGAGTGTCAGTGCTTATTCCAATATTAATGCATCTGTTGCATGCCTCAAGGACCTTGATTCTCCAAACTATGATGTTATCAGGCTCAAAGTTTGTCTCTCAACCACCACACTTTTCCTTTGTTTTGCCGAATGCTTTCTTAATTCCACAAATTATATATCTTTCTTCGACTGCCCAAAGTCTTGCTGTGTGACTGTGGCATCCTCTCACCTGCAAGCTGAGATCCTCTACTTAAGGGATTTCAGTGTTCACCATAGGGAACTCCCATACCCTCAGACATCATGAATCTTACAGTCTTCCCTCTGATCATCGGTATGGCTTCTGTAAGGTGAGATCCACTGGTGATATTCTTTTCTATCTTAATAATGTTTGGTCATCATCCCTGAAAGATTTTGGGGAATAATATGTAGTTACCCTTGACATATCCAAAGCTTTTGACATGGTGTGCCATCAGGGTCTCATCTATAAGCTCCCATCTTCTGGCTTCCTTCCCTCACATCTAGCTTCCTCTCTGTTTATTCTATCTCCGTGGTTGTTGATGAATCAGCCTCTTTTCTTTCTCCATCAATAGCATGTCCCTCAAGTTTCTGTCCTGTCTCCTACATCTTTTCTCCTTTATATATCAACAATTTCCTTTCATCCACAAATACCAAATACACTCATATACTGAAAACTCCACACCCTTCTATATATCAACAATTTCCTTTCTTCCAAAAATAACCAAATACACTCATATACTGAAAACTCCACATCCTTTGATTGTGCTCCCTTTTCTTTCACTTGATATTTTTCTTTCACTTGACATGCATCTCATCTCGGTAACTTCCTCAGTAAACTCAGACGTGGACAGCTCATCTCAGTTGGGTAGACAAAATCTGGTTAAGTTTAATGCCTCCAAGATCCACCTTCTACCAATTTATCTATTGAAAATTCCTCACAGCTTTCCTCTAGCTTTTGACAGTTCTGTAACTCTACTTCTTGATTCAGTGAACATACTTGGTATTATTGTAGCGTCTACTCCATCTTGGAAACCCTATATTACAGAAATAACTAAGTCTTCTAAGAAACTGGGAGTCCTGTTCAGATGTCAAAATTTCTTTTCTTCCAAACAGTTGCTCCATTCATACAAAAGAGTGATTCGTCTTTGTATGGGGTACTGCTCTCACATCTGGGGCTGTTCTAGCTCTGCATCCTTACTTGGCAGAGTTCAGTCATGTAAACGCTCTCAGGTTAACTTCAAACTTACCCACTTTCCTTATGCCACAATGTCGGCTCACTTTCCCTCTTCTACTGGTGTTGCTTTGTGTTTTGCTTCAGACATTGACGTTTGTGTGTCCCAACCACTAGCTAGACCACACAATACTCAGCAAGCTGTTGCCTCACATGATTACTGAGAGGCCATTGTTAACTCAATGGTGGGCCATTTTGATAACTCATTCTTTCCCCACACCTTGAAGCTTTGGAACTCTTTATCGTATGTTTCCCAATATTTATAATTTGGCACATTTTACAAGACAAATTTTTCACTTTCACCAAAATTTGTGAATACTTTCCCTTGTCTCTTCTCTTTCCCTTTTATAATACTCTCTATATTTCAGTTAGGTCCCAATCCTGATATGGGCTTTTGTCTATAACTGGTGCCTAAAAAAAGGAAAAAACGCATATGAGAAAAGCTGTTTTGGAAGAGTATTCCATCTAGAACGTGTATCTTTTTGTTAGAAAAGGTGCCTCTTGAATTTAAAGCAGCAAAAGACAGGCTGCCTACTCTACTTGTGGTGATGGAACAGATTTTAACACAAAGCCACTGGGTGTTCCCCAATACCTCAACTTATGGTCATTCAGGAGACTAAGCAATTTAAACATATTGCCAAGTACTGACCTACAAACAAAATGGCTCAAATGATTGGACAAATTTTGGGAGACTTAATATTTACCCAATTAATTCATAGTGAAGCAATGCTGTTGGAAGGCTGACCTTGTATCACCTTACCTCACTCTCCTGCCTCAGGAGTCCCTTCTAAGGAATGACAGTGATGTGCAATGGAGTGATAAACCTGGGAGGAGTTTGAGCATCTATTAGTGTTCTTTTTGTAATAGGCTTCTGGCAATGTGGGCTGAAGTACTAGTGGTTCAGGTTTAAGGTTAATGTCATCAGTTTGCATGATGATGACCAGACCATCATCTCCCATAAGTAGAAATAAAAAATATGTGAGAATGTGCAAGATGTTTGGATATGACCCATGGATCATATCCCAACAGTTTGAGGTTGTGCTTTACAAGGGAACAGGGGTATATGGAACCCTATGGGGCATGAAGTTTTTGCATGGCATGGCTCCAATCAGTCGCATCCCAGTCTTCTCAAGTATAAGCTGGAGGCTGCTGCTGCTTGTTCCCTCTTCATGCCTGCAGTGACACCACAGACAGGTGGTGATATCAGCATTCAGGGTAAGAATCACTAATCATTCTTGATAACACTCTTGGACATCCAAAGTAACTTAAAAACATCAACACCAAAGTTATTTTGTTTTTGTCCCCTAATGTATTACCACTGATTCAGCCCCTTGTTCAGGCAATTATGGCAGCATTCAAGGCATACTATCTAAAGAGGTCTTACAGCTTCTGAAAACTGACAATGTAACAACTTGCAAATGGTGGAAGGCCTATAATGTGAGGGATGCAGATGACAATTTTAAGGCTTTATGAGACAAAATGATGTCCTTAATAAATTGTGCTCACAAAAATATATAGAAAGAATGCATAAATGACTTTAAAGGGTTTCCTAAAGCATTTACAGCTATACCAGACGTTGCTGGCTTTGTTAGTAAGATGGGTAGGGAGGGCTTTTCACACTCTAATGAAACATGTGTAATGGAGCTCATTGATTATCATTATGAGTTTAGTATGAATGATCAGAAGGATATTGCTGCTGCTGAAAATGAGGATGAGTAAAAAGTGGCCCTAAAGGTCTAAGACAAATTCATGGAGAAGCTGACTCCTCTCTCTCTTCCCCACAAAAAAAAAAAAGGCTGAGACTCCAACTCATATTATCATGGATATAGACCCATATTGAAATCGTGTCCTTGTCCCCTACAGCAAAGTCTGTTCCCAAAAGGGATGAAAAGTACAGCAGTCAGCCATGTTCCAGCTCTTAGTCTCACTCAATCACCTACAGTTCTACTCTGACAGCCCTTCATCATTCACTTATGAACCTGCTGCCTCTCCTACATGATCCTATTGTACTTCTCCACTGCTGCTGTATGGTGATAAGAGCATCCTGCATGTGCATTTCTCTCTGGATGTCACCTTGCCTGTGTCTCTGCAAGTCATGTGGAATCAAACTAAGGCAGTCTTGCACAACCTTCTCCTCACAGCATCTAGACTATCACCAACATCCCTTACCATAATATCTACCTGTTCTTATTTCTCTGCTTTTGTAGGCAAATACTTAAGTGTTACTTTATTTTATCAAAACGCAAGTCAAAATACAGTATTCAATTCAGTAATTGTTTTACAATATTAGTTTGAATATATGAAAATTGTCTTAAAAGGAGTAAAACTGGTTCTGGTGGGCTAGTGTTTAGGTAGTTGAAATATACTTATCATTTACATGTAAAAATGGATTTGTTTTATGAAATTTTGAATAATGCACAGTTTTTGGAACAACTCTCATGTATGATGCTGATTACATGAAAAACTTGGCCCTGTATATTCCTGCCCTTGGAGTGGCTCTGGTCCCCTTCAGCTTTAATGCACAACAATGATCAATGTCTGGGACTGCCAGACTTCATGGGTGAAGTGGGGATGATCTTCATCTGTACATTCCTCCCAGTATTCTTAACCCTGTGAGAAACAATGTCTGTGGAAAAAACTTTCTCCCTGGACTTAGCTATGCAAGAACCTTGTCTACCAAAACACAATTCAAGGTTAATCGGACAGAGCCAAAGAAGTAAAGGCTTGATTGACTGACATCCAACCCTGGGGTATGAGTCAGTGTTGGCATTATAGGAAAACAATGTTCTGATCCTTACTTCTGTGTGTTTTCCCTCTTCAGGAACCCATACCCTGAAAGCCTCCCAGGGAAGAGAAAAACAAACCAGAACCAGGGAACAAAAGATGCTGGAGGGGGTTGAGAAAAAAAGTGTTATCAACCATTCAGAATGGTCAACCCATAACTCAATAAATATACAAGTCACATATATCAATTCGGCTACATGAAAAATTCAGAATAAACAGAAGGCTGAAGAATAACATCCATGCATGGTTGATCCTAGAATTATGAGGGAAGTCAGTGATGTCATTGCTGAGTTGTTTGTGAGACGTCCAGGCCAAGATGGTTGGAGACAGGTGAAAGGTATTTACCTAACCTGAGGGCAGGATGGTAAGGTGTTTCTGACCTCTGGGGATCCTATAGATTCTCTTAAGGTTTATGGGACAAACTGACCCTTGAGAGAGATTAAAATATCTAAAGTTAAAATACACCTTTTAATAGACAAAGCAAAAACTGCCAATTAATTAGAGCTTACCAGAAAAAGTTTTGATTCTAAGACATTCTGCAAGGAGCCTGGCTAAGTTGTGAGTGGTGGAGTTCCCATGACAAATGAGCAGGACTGGATGCTTGCTTCATCTTGGCTGTTCTACGGACATTCAAAATAACTGTCCAAAGACCATTGGACAGCGTTCTTGTACAGCTCCTTAAGTAGCAGATGATGCCAGTTGTTATGGTCTTGTTATGTGTGAAGCTGTATTCCCTGTCAGAATCATCTACACTAATAATGAAAATTGTTTTCTTTAGGTAATCAGAGACCTTTGATAATCTTTTTGATGTTAATGTTGAATGAGGGGGTGTTTTAACAGCTACAATTTCTATTTCAGCTTTCTCTTGTTCCAACTGCATGAAATCTTGATTAAATCAATCCTCTCCATAAAATTTGAATGACTCCACCACATCCACCTCTTATGTATAGTCAAACCAAACCTGTCTGGCCATCCTCATAATACTGAGCTGAATTGCTGCCACAGTCTCCTGGGATCCTTGGAAAAAGAAAACACATTCAACCGATTTTTTTCCTACAAACCATTAATGATAGATGGACTGCATAACTTCATGCCTTGGTTCACCAATGTTGTCAGTGGCCTTCTTGATATTATAGCCATAAGAGAACTCCTATAATGTTGGCTTAGTTTCATTCCCTTTCCCTGATGAAGTGTGAGAATGTGCAACATGAGTAATGTCTTAAATGTAAACATAACTCCTTGATCAATAAGCTGCAACAAAGAAGTTGTATTGGGTGGAAGAAAAATTGCCTGAACATATTCAGATAGCTTCTCCAATGCTGTAAGTGGCATATTTTGACTGGATTTTTCTGCAAACAACATTATAGTGAAATGAAGTTCAACAGGTCAGTGTTAAGCATAGACTACCTATATGTGGCATATTGCTCTTTATTTTACTGATGAGAATGGAAACCTAAACATATCTATGTAATTAATAAATCTGAATCAGATAATATAATTCTAAAGCAAAATATTCCATAAATTCTAATGTATCAGGAGAAAGTCACACTCAAAGCCTGCTGAAAAAAAATATTTTACAAGTAGTGATTTACAGCCAGCATACACAAATTTAAAGAAAAGTAAATGGGTTCAATAAAAGAAATCTATATGGTTTATAAACTTTATAAATCACTATTAGTGCCACCTTAAATATCTTCCAGTATCAGATTTCAGTAAACAATTTCTTACATCTGAGGCAGAGTGACACAGTGTAGGTTTTCAAGGTAACTATCAACTCTAAAATGCTTTTCATTAAATATTGAAGATAACACCCTTCAGCTAACAATGAAATGATTCCAAATCTAGGTGCACAATCTACTTTCTGCACCCAGACAAAGAAGACTTGAAGGACAAATTCAAATTTCTATCAATTTGGGTAAGCTAGACCCTGAAATGAACAGCTGTGTTACTACAACAAGCTATCATGACTCCATAATAATTGTTTTTCATGGACAAAGAAATCTTTTCCATTAGAAGGAATAGCATGGTAAAAGCTCGAAGGCATATGGATAATAAAGAAGGCGTACCATATGAAAGAGTAATAAGATTTGAATATTCCCAACCTGGATCACCTGACTCTAAGCTTAAGCACTAGCTGACTGCCAGAAAAGTTCTGGCTACGGAAAAGCAAGGTCCACCAGCACACATCACCAGGGTGGTTGGGTGATATGCAAATGTGTCCTTCAAGCCTTCTGTCTCTGAGTGCTGAAATCAATATCCTTATGGGCAGTCCAATGATTACTTACTGTGCATTCTGTAAAACATATGGGCATTAGCTTTTTCTATATCGATGTTTCAATATGCAACATTTTAAGGCCCATCTTGATTCCACTAACCCTTGCTTGCTCAAGACAGTGATCTAATATGACTGTGGACGGTATTATTCAAGAAAATGAAGAGCTCAAGCCAAAAATTCAATGACAACTTTCTAATTAGCTGGGATTCTTGTTTTAGTGTCAAGCTTCAAAGCATATGTCTTTTCAGAAAAGCTCACTTATAGAACAGAAGCTCATAAGATGATCAAACAGATGAAATCAGATAAATAAATGATGCAGTACACAAGTTCATGCTAGTATATTTGAAGGTGCTGACAACCCTAGATAACATTATTACCTTAATTCATCAAAATGGACAATTTAATTTTCATGTATGTTTATATAGTAATAAGTCTGGCAAAGCTCCCTGATTTAATGTCAAAGAAACAATACCTCAGCCATTATTCTAAGATTACTGTACCTGAAACAACTTACATTTAGAACAAAACATTTCAATAACTTTGATGAGCTTTGACAAAATATCACTGATTCAAATAGCTGCATAACAAGGGGCAAGTATATATATATATCCCTGGGGATAGGGTAGAAAGAATACTTCCCACATATTCCCTGCATGTCATAGAAGGCGACTGAAAGGGAAGGGAATGGGGGACTGGAAATCCTCCCCTCTCGTTTTTTAATTTTCTAAAAGAAGGAACAGAGAAGGGGGCCAAGTGGGGATATTCCCTAAAAGGCTCAGTCCTCTGCTCTTAACACTACCTCGTTAACATGGGAAATGGGGAATAGTATGAAAATATAAATTCATTTATATAGTATACTTTGTCGCTGTCTCCCGCGTTAGCGAGGTAGTGCAAGGAAACAGACAAAAGAACGGCCTAACCCACCCACATATACATATATATACATAAACACCCACACATGCACATATACATACCTATACATTTCAACGTATACATACATATACATACACAGACATATACATATATACACATGTACATATTCATACGTGCTGCCTTCATCCATTCCCGATGCCTCCCCGCCACACATGAAATGGCACCCCCCCAAGTGTGTGTGGGGTAGCGCTAGGAAAAGACAACAAAGGCCACATTCATTCACACTCAGTCTCTAGCTGTCATGTGTAATGCACCAAAACCACAGCTCCCTTTCCATATCCAGGCCCCACAAAACTTTCCATGGTTTACCCCAGATGCTTCACACGCCCTGGTTCAATCCACTGACAGCAAGTCAACCCCGGTATACCAAAGCATTCCAATTCACTCTATTCCTTGCACATCTTTCACCCTCTTTTTTCACTCCATCCTTCCACCTCCAATTTGGTCTCCCACTTCTCCTTGTTCCCTCCACCTCTGACATATATCCTCTTTGTCAATCTTTCCTCACTCATTCTCTCCATGTGACCAAACTCATTTCAGTACACCCTTTTCTGCTCTCTCAACCACACTCTTTTTATTACCACACATCTCTCTTACCCTTTCATTACTGGATCAAACCACCTTTCACCACATATTGTCCTCAAACATCTCATTTCCAACACATCCACCCTCCTCCGTACAACCCTATCTATACTACAGCCCACGCCTCGCAACCATATAACATTGTTGGAACCACTATTCTTTCAAACATAACCATTTTTGCTTTCCGAGATAATGTTCTCGCCTTCCACACATTTTTCAATGCTCCCAGAACTTTCGCCCCCTTCCCTCTGCTTCCATGGTTCCATCCGCTGCCAAATCCACTCCCAGATATCTAAAACACTTCACTTCCTCCAGTTTTTCTCCATTCAAACTTACCTCCCAATTGACTTGTCCTTCAACCTACTATCTCTAATAACCTTGCTCTTATTCACATTTACTCTCAGCTTTCTTCTTTCGCACACTTTACCAAACTCAGTCACCAGCTTCTGCAGCTTCTCACCCGAAATCAGCTACCAGCGCTGTATCATCAGCGAACAACAACTGATTCACTTCCCAAGTCCTCTCATCCACAACAGGCTGCATACGTGCCCCTCTCCAAAACTCTTGCATTCACCTCCCTAACAACCCCATCCATAAACAAATTAAACAACCATGGAGACATCACGCACCCCTGCCGCAAACCGACATTCACTGAGAACCAATCACTTTCCTCTCTTCCTACTTGTACACATGCCTTACATCCTCGATAATATCTCTTCACTGCTTCTAGCAACTTGCCTCCCACACCATATACTCTTAATACCTTCCACAGACCATCTCTATCAACTCTTATTGTATGCCTCCTCCAGATCCATAAATGCTACATACAAGTCCATTTGTTTTTCTAAGTTTTTCTCACATACATCCTTCAGAGCAAACACCTGATCCACACATCCTCTACCACTTCTGAAACCACACTGCTCTTCCCCAATCTGATGCTCTGTAAATGCCTTCACCCTCTCAATCAGTTCCCTCCCATATAATTTCCCAGGAATACTCAACAAACTTATACCTCTGTAATTTGAACACACCTTTATTCCCTTTGCCTTTGTACAATGGCACTATACATGCATTCTGCCAATCCTCAGGCACTTCACCATGAGCCATACATACATTGAATATCCTCACCAACCAGTCAACAATGCAGTCACCCCCCTTTTTAATAAATTCCACTGCAATACCATCCAATTCCACTGCCTTGCCAGCTTTCATCTTCTGCAAAGCTTTCACTACCTCTTCTCTGTTTACCAAATCATTCTCCCTGACCCTCTCACTTCGCACACCACCTCGACCAGAACACCCTATATCTGCCACTCAAACACATTCAACAAACCTTCAAAATACTCACTCCATCTCCTTCTCACATCACCACTACTTGTCATTACCTCCCCATTAGCCCCCTTCATCGACATTCCCATTCATTCTCTTGTCTTATGCACTTTATTTACCTCCTTCAAACATCCTTTTATTCTCCCTAAAATTCAATGATACTCTGTGACCCCAACTCTCATTTGCCCTCTTTTTCACCTCTTGCACTTTTCTCTTGACCTCCTGCCTCATTCTTTTATACATCTCCCAGTGTAAATGTGTGTGGATGTGACCAAGATGAGAAAAATGGAGAGATAGGTAGTATGTTTGAGGAAAGGAACTTGGATGTTTTGGCTCTGAGTGAAACGAAGCTCAAGGGTAAAGGGGAAGAGTGGTTTGGAAATGTTTTGGGAGTAAAGTCAGGGATTGGTGAGAGGACAAGAGCAAAGGAAGGAGTAGCACTACTCCTGAAATAGGAGCTGTGGGAGTATGTGACAGAGTGTAAGAAAGTAAACTCTTGATTGATATGGATAAAACTGAAAGTGGATGGAGAGAGATGAGTTATTATTGGGGCCTATGCACCTGGGCATGAGAAGAAAGACCATGAGAGCCAAGTGTTTTGGGAGCAGCTGAATGAGCGTGTTAGCGGTTTTAATGCATGAGACCAGGTTATAGTGATGGGTGATTTGAATGCAAAGGTGAGTAAAGTGGCAGTTGAGGGAATAATTGGAGTACATGGGGTATTCAGTGTTGTAAATGGAAATGCTGAAGAGCTTGTAGATTCGTGTGCTGAAAAAGGACTGGTGATTAAGAATACCTGGTTTAAAAAGAGAGAGATACATGAGTAAACATATGTAAGTAGGAGAGACGGCCAGAGAGCATTGTTGGATTACGTGTTAATTGATAGGCACATGAAAGAGAGACTTCTGGATGTTAATGTGCTGAAAGGTGCATCTGGAGGGATGTCTGATCATTATCTTGTGGAGGCGAAGGTGAAGATCTGTAGAGGTTTTCAGAAAAGAAAAGAGAATGTTGGGGTGAAGAGAGTGTTGAGAGTAAGTGAGCTTGGAAAGGAGACTTGTGTGAGGAAGTACAAGGAGAGACTGAATGCAGAATGGAAAAAGGTGAGAGCAAAGAATGTAAGGGGAGTGGGGGAGACAGCAACAAAGTATATGTTTGAAGGAATAATGGTTCCAACAAAGTTATATGGTTGTGAGGTGTGGGCTATAGATAGAGTTGTGTGGAGGAGGGTGGATGTGCTGGAAATGAGATGTCTGAGAACAATATGTGGTGTGAGGTGGTTTGATCGAATAAGTAATGAAAGGGTAAGAGAGATGTATGGTAATAAAATGGAAGTTTATGTATATATACATATATATATATATATATATATATATATATATATATATATATATATATATATATATATATATATATAAACTTCCATACACGCACATATACATACATATTCATAGCAACATATACATACACATACACTGACATATACATACATATACACATGTGCATATTCATACTTACTTGCCTTTATCCATTCCTGTTGCTACCCTTCCCTACAGGAAGCAGGATCGTTACCCTTCACTTCAGTGAGGTAGAACCAAGCAAACAGACAAAAAGGCCACATTCATTTATTACTATCATTATCATATAACCAGAGAGACCCCTTTTCTAAGGGCTCCAGCTTTACAATTAGTGACAGAGAAAGGATGGACTCTTTCGGACTGATGATAGAATGTAGATGAAGGGGACTTTTCAGTTGTAACATAACAACAAGCAAGAGGATTCCAGTAATGTACATACATAATTTTTATACTGTCAGAGTTGTGGATGAATGGAATAAATCAAGTGATGAAACAATGTATGGTACACAGTAGTTTAGAAATTAAGAGTAAGCTATGTGATGAAACTCTGAATGGAGGCACTATATTAAATTCTAAAAAGTTTTGGAGTGATGATAGAATGTAGATGAAAGGGACTTTTCAGGTGTAACATAACGACAAGCAAGAGGATTCCAACAATGTACATACATACTTTTTATACTGTCAGAGTTGTGGATGAATGGAATAAACTAAGTGATGAAACTGAATTTATGGTACACAGTAGTTTAGAACTTAAAGGAGTAAGCTATACGATGAAACTGTGAATGGAGGCATTATATAAAAGTCTAAAAAGTTTTGATAAAGGAAGTGTTATAACTCCCTCTCTGTACTTGTCAAATAGGTAATTTCTGCCAGAAGCAGTAAAAGGTTTCTGTATAGCTGATAAGGATGTGTGTGAATGCAAGGAGGGTTTTAGGATTAAGAAATGGGTGTGAAGGAAGTGCTTTCTGTTTTCTTAGTTTTACAATATCTTTATACATGGAGCTGGAAGGGTATTTCTGTTTGTCAATACCAATACTGGCTGTTGTCTATTGTATATAGTTTTGAGGCTGAGTAGGCATAAGAATTATAGAATACTGAACATGAATTTGCATTAGTATGTAGAGTGGGCAAAGTGACTGGTGTCAGAGGAAATATGTATGGACTGTGAGAGGCTCAAAAAGCTTTGAGGGATAAGAAGAATAAGATACCAGAAAAGAGTTGAATGATATGCAGATGCTGGTGAGGAACCTGCTGATAAAGAAAATGTGCTTTTATGAGTGGTGAGGTCTAGCAGAGATGTTGGTTCAACCTTTTACTGTACTGAAAAACTGCAAATACAATATTGTACTGAAAAACTATAAATACCATATTGTAATGAAGCTGAGTCTTCCTATTATTTCCTTCTTACTATAGATGTAGCACAGAGGTTTGCAACCTTTATGAACTAGTCAGCCACTTTTAACTGAGTAGCTGCAACTGCCACAAGATATGTAAAATTCTAATTCACATGATTTAAACATGATATGAGCAATCAGAGTTTAGAACTATATTTTACATTTATATATACAGATCAAAAACTGAACCAGCACAATAAAAGGCTGTTTAAAACAGGTAACATAAACCTGTTTTTATTATACCAAATAAGATCTGATAAATAAGAGCCAATACAAAGGTTGATATGTTTGACATAATACTGTACTACAATTCTTTTAAAATCATTTTCCTTTCTTCCAAATATTTCCCTGTTTTGCTTAACTTTGTTTCTTGTTTACCCATAATGCAATTAATCAAATCAAACTTGATCAATTTCTCAAGCCACACATCACATATTTTATACATCATTCTACAGGCTACAGGAAAAAAAATCTGACCATATGCAGCAGCAAAATGGAGGGTTGCTGCCCTCCCATGTAGCATATATAAATGTCTCTTTCTCTCTCACCGAAACTCTATGGAGGTTGAACGCCAGACTGTATAGGTACTCTTAGCTTCCATGCGGATGAAGATATACCTAGCTCTCCCTGTCCATTGGGTAAATAGGGGTTGGGTAGGGTCAGGGTGGGGTTGTACCCCTAGGAACTTATGCCACAGGCACACTTTCCCAATTAAGGTAGACTTAGCTGTGCTAGCCCACAGGGCAGGTAAACAGCTTGTGTAAAGTAAGGAGAAAAGACATAGGAAGAAATGAGGCTAAGTGATATATGGTATAGGGAGAGGAGTGATTACAAAAAGTAAAGGATGAGGTTGTGGATTGGTATAGAGATGCTGAAAGGATGTATGTAAAAACAGTGATTGTGATAGTGAATATAAGTGAGAAGACCAACTTCTGAAGTAAGGATAGAATGTGATGGTTGTGTGAGTACAAATGGTGAAAAATGAAGAACAGTAATGAGATATTACAGTATCATAGTATCATATGTAGATCTCATATAAAAAAAACCTGCTGCTATGCAAGAAAATACATATAGAACATCTACAGATATATGAATGGAGTATAAGAGATGAAGGATATTGTAAACACAAATATAAGCATACACAGTATACTGTCTATCTTAAGGAATATAATACCCTCAGGGGTCAACAAGTTTGCAACATAATCTGGAAAATAATAAATATTACTACAAACTACAGATCTAGTTATTTGAATTAATCTTACTGACTGAAAGAGCTTTAATACCTTATTTGTCTAGTTAAGCTTTGTTGATAATCATATTTCTTCAGGAAAAGTATTACATTGTGTTCTAAATAAAACTATTAATGGGCAATAGGTCATAATTTAAGAAAAATGTGCATCATTTACCATGGTTAATGTGAGGTTGATGATAGTAAATGTATGATAAAAATTTATACAAAGGTGATACAGTAATCATTATAGCAAAAGAGCTTTTCACTCCCAGTCACCATCACTACCTTCCCCCTCATTGTCTGTGGTTTCATGTGCTAGAGGAGGTGGTGGTATAATAGCCGACATTTTCTCCATGGTTGACATACCTCCACTGCTATCTGTTGCTTTCGAATCCACAACATTAGCAACGTCTTTTTGAGTTCCAGAAATTCCCTGTTAAAATAATAATACACTGTTATTTACTTACAGACTTTGACTGTTGATGATTGTCAATTAAGTTTTGAAATATGATGAATAATTTTTCTACATCACCTGCTTGTAAACTATAAGGGAAACTCCAGGAGTTAGAAGCCTCTAACCACCCACCTTCTAGTGAGGTTAACTTCTCTCTCCCTTCAAAAAACACAAAGAGCAGTGACAGCAATAGCTTGTTTTTCGACTATCCCCTCCAATCATCAGCTGCCTACCAGGTGGCTGCCAGACTGCACCAAGCAAACTATCTCATAATTCTTAGAACAAAGGTGTCACACCAACAGTGACCACTGTCAAATAAGAGAATGTTTTTCAAAAAAGGGGGTAAGTTGAGCAGGAAACAAAAGTATGAAACATTCGCTGAAGGAAAACAGCCTTACGTCTTCAAAATAACTTTTCTCTCCAGGGTTTGTTTATACCATGATCTATGATACCATAACAACATCAAGGTGGAGGGTTATAGAAAAGACTTAATAACTCAGAGAAAGATGACAATGAACTTATCCAAAGGATATCCTGTGTCACATTATTAATCTTGTACCTTGCAACTCCTAAAGGACTGACCTTTGGTGTCTAGACAAGAGTATGGTACAGAGAAAACTCCTTCAGGAAAGCTCCCTGTAGAAAAGCTAGTGGAAGTAACTTCCCGATATGGCTCTAACAAAAAGACCAGGTTGGATCAACAAAACCAATCTTTAATCCAAACAAAACAGTCCCTTGGAGAAGGGATTCAAACTGCCTGAGCAAACCAGAAAGTAGAGCAGTCCCCTTGCTAATCTCAGATCTCAAGGCATACTTCCACAACAGTTTTCAGCTTAAAGGTATTCAAAGCATATATACTTGACTTCCAAAACCCCATGTTAGAAAATCTTAACCCAAGACAAATTATTCTTACAAATACAGTTTTTGTGGCTGGATAGGCTGAAAATTCCTTAACTTTTAACAGCATCAAGACCTTTACTATCCTTCTACTTAGACTGAAAAAAAGAGAGAAGAAATTTCAGGTAGGTCCCAAACAAGTTAATTCTAAAACCCTTAACATCAGGAACCAAAGGTACTCATTTCAGATTTACAAGTAAAATGCTGAAGAAAGTTTCAGAAATCCCAGAATATTCTAAATCACTAGGAATAGAAGAAAAGGCTCCAAGACTGACTGATATTATGGTATCTGACTAAATATGTATAAATATGTATGAGCATTACGAGGCAAGGAATTGTCCCATGCTTACTTTTCTGGCTCAGGCTTAAATGAGTGAGTAAATCTATAATTTCAAGTTCTAAACCTTGTTGATTAGATACTGAATGCCCTACCCTCTGTAGGGTAGTCTAGTAACTCTTCTGGAAACAGTTGAGGGGACTGCATAACTGAAGTTCTGGCACCATGAATTTCTTTCTCACTTAGGGTTTAATTAAAAACTCACTAACCCTGAGAAGCCAAACAATTTTTGGGGAGAACTTTCTAAAGATTTACTGAGCAGAATTAGATCCACTTTCAACAGTTCCACACCACAACTAGAGCCACTGTCCCTTGTAGAACAATGGAGAAACACTGGTTGGTAAAAGGGTATCCATTTATAGATGAAGTCTACCTGCTGTCTCACCCTACAACAAATGATCCAGTTGATTACCTATCTCAGTGTTATCATGGACACAAACCTTGACAAGGTGCAGACCCGTACTCTGCAAACTCCTTGAGGGTTGGATAAACTTTGACTATTAGTAATTAGCCTTGGTCCCTATAAAGGAAGGAGGTTTTTCCCCTCAAGATGGACTGAATGGTAAAGGTGACATTAAGTGCCCATCATTCCCGAACTGTTTGTGCAACTGCCAGCTGAAAGGGCTTACAGTAAGGCTTATTTCGAAAAATTCCTCCTATACAGATGGTGGAGGAATCGAAGCCCTCATGTTCCCTATTTGCAATGATTTAGAGTGAATTATCTCCCAACTTACCACTCTTCTAATATTTGGGATTTGTTTTCCACCTCTACTCCATCACACTATAAATACACAATCACACCCCCAAGAGGTTCATCTGATGACACTCTCATAAATGTATCTATTCTAATGGAACCTTCCCCTCCAGCAGCCCCTTCTAAGTGTAAATTCTGGCACCTCAACAAAGCTGACAGGAATAACTTGCATAACTTCTTTTCTGACTTTCTTGGGTCTTGGGTAAATTACTTTCTCTTAGGCAGTGAAGCTTCTGTCTCTGCCAAATGCATAGCAAAGGTTATTCTTGCAGGAATGGAAGCATTTATCCCCTCTTCCTCCAATCCATGGTTAAACCATTCCTGTTCTGAGGCCATTCAGGCAAGGGGTTGGGTATAACTGGCTTGGAAAACTCTCCTCCCTCTGGTTCCCATTCAGCTTTTATCACTGCCTGTAATCACTGCAAGCATGTCACCTGTGAGGGGAAGCATTCCTTTGTTCGAAGGAAGTGCAATAAGCTCTCCTCTTCATCCACTTAGAGGCCTTTCTGGTCTTTAGCAAAGGTCATTTCTAACAACTTCTGTCACTCTACCTTTTCTTCACTTTTCCAATCAGACGTACCGGTACTATAGCTGTCTACCCCATAGAAAAAGCAACTCTCTTTGGTTCCTGTTTCTCCTACAACTCCACCGTAAATGACTAACATTCCTTCACCCCAAGACACCCCTCTTAATAATCCTATGCCTCTTACCGTAATCTCTTCAGACTGTCTGAAAAGCACTTCTTTCTCTGGACACAAGACATGCTTATGGTCCAGATGGCATCCATCCCCATGCATAAAAGAGTGTGCCTCTGGTTTTGCTCCTGTGCTTGCTCATCTGTTCTATTTATTCATATTGATTATACTTTGTCGCTGTCTCCCGCGTTAGCGAGGTAGCGGAAGGAAACAGATGAAAGAATGGCCTAACCCACCCACATACACATGTATATACATCCACGTCCACACACAGCACATATACATATGTATACATCTCAAGGCATACATATATAAACACACACAGACATATACATATATACACATGTACATAATTCATACTGTCTGCTCTTATTCATTACTGTCGCCACCCCGTCACACATGAAATAACAACCCCCTCCCCCCGCATGTGCGCGAGGTAGTGCTAGGAAAAGACAACAAAAGCCACATTTGTTCACACTCAGTCTCTAGCTGTTATGTATAATGCACCAAAACCACAGCTCACTTTCACATCCAGGCCCCACAAAACTTTCCATGGTTTACCCCAGACGCTTCACATGCCCTGGTTCAATCCACTGACAGCACGGCGACCCGGGTATACCACATCATTCCAATTCACTCTATTCCTTGCACGCCTTTCACCCTCCTGCATGTTCAGGCCCCGCTCACTCAAAATCTTTTTCACTCCATCTTTCCACCTCCAATTTGGTCTCCCACTTCTCCTCGTTCCCTCCACCTCTGACGCATATATCCTCTTTGTCAATCTTTCCTCACTCATTCTCTCCAAGTGACCAAACCATTTCAAAACACCCTCTTCTGCTCTCTCAACCACACTCTTTTTATTACCACACATCTCTCTTACCCTTTCATTACTCACTCAATCCAACCACCTCACACCACATACTGTCCTCAAACATCTCATTTCCAGCACATCCACCCTCCTCTGCACAACTCTATCAATAGCCCATGCCTCGTAACCATATAACATTGTTGGAACCACTATTCCTTCAAACATACCCATTTTTGCTTTCCAAGATAACATTCTCGACTCCCACACATTTTTCAACGCTCCCAGAACTTTCGCCCCCTCCCATACACTATGATTCACTTCCATTTCCATGGTTCCATCCACTGCCAAATCCACTCCTAGATATCTAAAACACTTCACTTCCTCCAGTTTTTCTCCATTCAAATTTACCTCTCAATTGACTTGTCCCTCAACCCTACTGTACCTAATAACCTTGCTCTTATTCACATTTACTCTCAGCTTTCTTCTTTCACACACTTTACCAAACTCAGTCACAAACTTCTGCAGTTTCTCACCCGAATCAGCCACCAGTGCTGTATCATCAGCGAACAACAACTGACTCACTTCCCAAGCTCTCTCATCCACAACAGACTGCATACTTGCCCCTCTTTCCAAAACTCTTGCATTCACCTACCTAACAACCCCATCCATAAACAAATTAAACAACCATGGAGACATCATGCATCCCTGCCGCAAACCAACATTCACTGAGAACCAATCACTTTCCTCTCTTCCTCCTGCTCGTACACATGCCTTACATCCTCGATAAAAACTTTTCACTGCTTCTAACAACTTACCTCCCACACCATATATTCTTAATACCTTCCACAGAGTATCTCTATCAACTCTATCATATGCCTTCTCCAGATCCATAAATGCTACATGCAAATCCATTTGCTTTTCTAAGTATTTCTCATGTTCATTCTTCAAAGCAAACACTTGATCCACATATCCTCTACCACTTCAGAAACCACACTGCTCTTCCCCAATCTGATGCTCTGTACATGCCTTCACCCTCTCAATCAATACCCTTCCATATAATTTCCCAGGAATACTCAACAAACTTATACCTCTGTAATTTGAGCACTCATTCTTATCCCCTTTGCCTTCGTACAATGGCACTATGCAAGCATTCCGCCAGTCACCTACATACATTAAATAACCTTACCAACCAGTCAACAATACAGTCACCCCTTTTTTAATAAATTCCACTGCAATACCATCCAAACCTGCTGCCTTGCCGGCTTTCATCTTCTGCAAAGCTTTTACTACCTCTTCTCTGTTTACCAAATCATTCTCCCTCACCCTCTCACTTTGCACACCACCTCGACAAAAGCACCCTATATCTGCCACTCTATCATCAAACACATTCAACAAACCTTCAAAATACTTACTCCAACTCCTTCTCACATCACCACTACTTGTTATCACCTCCCCATTAGCCCCCTTCACTGATGTCCCCATTTGTTCCCTTGTCTGAAGCACTTTATTTACTTCCTTCCAAAACATCTTTTTATTCTCCCTAAAATTTAATGATACTCTCTCACCCCGACTCTTATTTGCCCTCTTTTTCGCCTCTTGCACCTTTCATTTGACCTCCTGCCTCTTTCTTTTATACATCTCCCAGTCATTTGCATTATTTCCCTGCAAAAATCATCCAAATGCCTCTCTCTTCTCTTTCACTAATAATCTTACTTCATTCCACCACTCACTACTCTTTCTAATCTGCCCACCTCCCATGCTTCTCATGCCACAAGCATCTTTTGCACAAGCCATCACTGCTTCCCTAAATACATTCCATTCCTCCCCTACTCCCCTTATGTCCTTTGTTCTCACCTTTTTCCATTCTGTACTCAGTCTCTCCTGGTACTTCCTCACACAAGTCTCCTTCCCAAGCTCACTTACTCTCTTCATCCCAACATTCTCTCTTCTTTTCTGAAAACCTCTACAAATCTTCACCTTCACAAGATAATGATCAGACATCCCTCCACTTGCACCTCTCAGCACATTAACATCCAAAAGTCTCTCTTTTGTGCACCTATCAATTAACACATAATCCAATAACGCTCTCTGGACATCTCTCCTACTTACATATGTATACTTATGAATATCTCTCTTTTTAAACAAGGTATTCTCAGTCACCAACCCTTTTTCAGCACATAAATCTACAAGCTCTTCACCATTTCCATTTACAACATTGAACACCCAATGTACACCAATTATTCCCTCAACTGCCACATTACTCACCTTTGCATTCAAATCACCCATCACTATAACCCGGTCTCGTGCATCAACACTACTAACACACTCACTCAGCTGCTCCTAAAACACTTGCCTCTCATAATCTTTCTTCTCATGCCCAGGTGCATATGCACCTCTCTCTCCATCCACTTTCAGTTTTATCCATATCAATCTAGAGTTTACTTTCTTACACTCTATCACATACTCCCACCACTCCTGTTTCAGGAGTAGTGCTACTCCTTCCCTTGCTCTTGTCCTCTCACTAACCCCTGACTTTACTCCCAAGACATTCCCAAACCACTCTTCCCCTTTACCCTTGAGCTTCGTTTCACTTAAAGCCAAAACATCTAGGTTCCTTTCCTCAAACATATACCTATCTCTCCTTTTTTCTCGTCTTGGTTACATCCACACACATTTAGACACCCCAATCTGAGCCTTCGAGGAGGATGAGCACTCCCCACATGACTCCTTCTTCTGTTTCCCCATTTAGAAAGTTAAAATACAAGGAGGGGAGGGTTTCTAGCCCCCCCGCTCCCGTCGCCTTTAGTGGGAAGTATTCTTTCTCCTTCTTCTTGGAAGCATGCATTAATACATCCCATCCCTAAGAAGGGTGACCGTTCTAACCATTCTAACCATCATCCTATTGCTTTGACATCTACCCTTTCCAAAGTCTTTGAATCCCTCCTCAACTCCCATATCCTTAGACACCTTGAAAATCAGTCTTCTCTCTGATCACCAGTATGGCTTCCATAAGGTGGGATCCACTGGTTATATTCTTTCCTATCTTACTAATGTCTGGTCATTATCCTTGAAAGACTTAGGGGAGTCATGTATAGTTGCTCTTGATATATCTAAGGCTTTTGACAGAGTGTGGCATCGCAGTCTCATCTCTAAGCTCTCCTCTTTTGGCTTCCTCACTTTGCTCCTTTATATTTAGCTTCCTCTCCACCTGATCTATCTCTATGGTTGTTGATGGATCAACCTCCCTTTTTTCTCCACCAGCAGTAGTGTCCCTCAAGATTCTGTCCTATCCCCTAAGAATATTTTTTTTCAACAATTTTCTCTCCACGACTCAACACTGCATTCATCTACATCCTTCAATTCTGCTCCCTCTTCTCTCACTCAATCTGCATCTCATCTTGACAGCTTCCTCAATAAACTCAGATTTGGACAGGATATCTCAGTGAGGTACACAAAATCTTATCATGTTTGATACCTCCAAGACACAATTTCTACCCATCTCTCATTCAAAATTTCCCCACAACTCTCATTTCTCCTTTGATGGTTCTGTTATTCCATCTTTTGACTCAATGAACATACTTGTAATTACTGTAACATCCACTCTCTTGGAAACCCCACATTATAGGAATAATAAGTCTGCCTCTAAGAAACTGGGTCTTCTGTTTAGATGTTGAAAATTCTTATGATCAGTTGCTCCATTAATACAAGGAATTAATTCATCCTTGTATGGAGTAGTGCTCTCACATTTGGGGTGGTTCCAGCTCTGCATCCTAACTTGAGAGAGTTGTTGAAAGTGGTCCAACTTATAAACTGTCCCAGGCTAACTTCTAAACGTGACCCCCTTGCCCTTCGCTGCAATGTTGATGCACTTCCCCTATTCTATAGGTAATACTTTGGTTTTTGCTCCTGCGAGTTGGTTGCTTTTGGGCTCACACCACTAGCTAGACCATGTAATACTTGGCAAGCTGCTGTGTTACATGATTATTGTGAGGCCATCAGCAACTCAATGGTGGGCCATTTGATGCCTGCTTCTTTCCCCTACATGTCGAAGCTTTGAAACTCTCTACCTTCTCATGTCTCCCAATATCTATGACTTGGCACCTTTCAAATGATAGGTTTTTCTTTTCTTCTAAAATTCGTAAATACTTTCCCTTGTCTTTTCTTTTTCCATCTCATAATTTTCTCTATATTTCAATTAAGGCCCGGTCTTGAAGAAGACTTTTGTCCGTGACTGGAGCCTTCAAAAAAGAAAACAAAATAGGAATCTAACAAGGACATGACTGAAGCTATCTCCTGCTCATCCATATGATGAGAAAGAAAGTGTATACAGGTACACCACCGAATTCCCAACAACTGATGGTTTGGCACCTACTTTAGTCCAGATGAAACTGCATGAGGTAACCTGAAATTACTGCGGCTACCAGACTAGTTTACTGGGCGGCCACAGATGGCGTTGTGTGTAGGGTGTGCTTATTTACATTCTTCACACTGCACTCATTGGTGGTGATACTGCAATTCTGTGAGAGTCTTAGCTTATTTAACTTAAATTTAACCCTAGCTATGGCTTCTAAGACATACAAGAGTGTCAGTCGTGGTGACAGTCGTAAACACCAGTCCATATCAATCCAAGATAAATAAGAACTGTTGTAAAAAAAATGGACTGTGGTGTTTTTGTGCATAAGCTGTGTGACATCTACAGTATTGGCTCATCAACTCCATATGACATAAAGAAGCAAAGGGAGAAAATAATGAAATTCTATGCAGACAGCGATTCCAAGAAGCAAATTTATGATTAGAAAAACAATGAAAGATGGTAAGAGTAGTGAGTATGATAAAGTGATGATGGAATGGTTTCGACAGCATTGGAGTGATAGAGTAGACTTGTCAGGTAGCATGATCATGGACCAGGATAAGTTGTTCAATAAAGAACTTAAATTACAACATGATCGTGACTATAGTGAAAGATGGCTTCAGAGATTCAAGAAGTGTCACGGAATTTCCATGAATAAAGTGTGTGGAGAAAATCAGTCTGCAAACCATGAAGGGGCTGCCGAGTGTGTGGATGAATTTGTGAAACTCGTAGCTGACAAGCACCTCAGTCCTGAGCAGGAGTATAATGCAGATGAAACTGCATTATTTCATTTATTTATCTAATCTATTTAATATTTGTTCATTTAAATTCCTAGCAGTCCATGGTATACTTTCGACACATGGGAGATGTATAATTAGTGGGTTACAGGTGTGTTGATGAATTATTATTTTGTGACCACAGCTGGTTTGGCGAAATGGTTAATCCGACAAGGCTATGAAACCAAGAGTGTCAGAATATCGGTGGTGTACATGTATAAAGAACTAATCCTCTAGTTGTTCCAACTGTCTACTTAATATTTCCTACCCATAGCCTTAAACAGTAAGAAGGTGGCAGGTGAAATGTCCATGAGTCAGACTTTCAAAAACCTTAAGAGGAGCAGACCCCCCAACTCAGAGGAAGCTTGTTTTCACTATATTGTGACAATTTAGGAAACACTTTCAAAACAAGCACTCTAATAAGGAACTGTTTTGAATGGAAATCTAGCATATTCTGTTACTGCTTCAACAGGATCAATTAAAGGCAATTATCTTGTGTCCAGTAAGAGCTTAAATGTGAGTACTGTTACTCTTCATACCAGAAAATTAGGTTAACAGCACATACTAGTACTGCCTTGCTGCAGTCGGGAGTAAAGGCATCCCCAACTTCATGGCTCGTCCTTGCACTTCTCAGGGGTCCTTGGACTGAATGGCACTGTATTTACCATAAAAGGTCTAGACAATCTAGTTCTACAGATTTTGGAAAGCCTTACTGGGAAAGGAAGAACACTGAAGTGGACTGAAGGATCAGCAACTAGCCTTCCTGTAGAGACAAGAAACAGCCCGCCTTCTACATTCCTGTCCTAACTTCATTAAAATTAACAGGGATTCTCTACACTAGATAGAAAAGTTCTAAAGAGATATGTACAAGTTTAACTACACAATATTCCTTAGAAATAATGATAAAATATCTGTAGGGATTTCTTGAATGATAAGTAACAAAGAAGAATCTCCATCGACCAACTGGAATTCTCCATTCTACACCCAGTGTATTGGCTTTGGGGCTGGTCAAAGGCATCTAAAAGGTTCAAGGTGAGGATACGTTCTGATGTCCCAGTCTTTTGAAGCCACACATCCTCAACTACACCTGAATTTACATTATTCCTCCCCAGTCTAAAGTTCTGGGCATGCTACCAATCTCTTAATCACCACTATTCCATATAACTTACCAGGTAGACTCAACAAACTAATTTCACTATAATTTGAACACTCATCATTATCTCTTTCATTTTATAAAATATGAGGCAAAGAGAATGAAAAGTATGTCAACCAGTGGGCAATACCATCATCACAGTGTAAAGGTTACTGATTAGCAGATGGGCAGACCTGGACTGAGCTGAAGGCCACAGATATTGTTTAGGAGGCTTAAGAAGGGTGAGAGGCTTTTACCTCACCAGAGAGCAAGGGGGATGGAGGTTTCTATCCTCAGGGATCTTAAAAATTCTTTCAAAACTAATTGGACAAACTAGCCCTGGAGAAAATAAGCTAATTCTAACACAAATCATTATCACATTATAGACATGCCTTAACTTACTTTCCGTCGCTGTGAGAGTCGGTTAAACAAATCAGTCATGAGGTCTCCTGCTGGGGCTCCTGCTGTTGTCACCTGAAATGTATTACATTAAAACTTTAAGAATCTCTAATCAATCTTAAATACAGTAGGAGGAATAGCTATGAAGATCAAAACAATAATTATATTTCATACTTCTGACTTACCTCTTTTTTCTTGGTCTCTCTTTTGCGATCCTTGCTTTTCTTTAGTACTGCTTTTCCAGCACCCCCTGCTGCCTGGATAGCTTTCATTAGCTCACTACGAGCATCTGATATCACAGCAGACGGTACACCCTATAAAACATTAAATTTGTTTCATTACTGGACAAGCAAAAAAATTTTCAACTACTCAAAGAATTACATACCACCACCTGAGGTTTCTGCCATGTATGAAATTAAAGACATTCAAACTCCAATTAACAGAAAGTAATACCGTGGAAAAATGAAGGGAAAATAAAAGGACAGAATATGGGAGCATCTCTTGAAAAAGGAATCTCCATATGTTGCATTTCATAGGTTCTCCTCCAACCTTGCCAACTTTGTTTTTTGCTATATTCTAAATCATATTCAACTCCTCCCCATACATTCATGCAGAAAACTATTAGAAAAGAGCAGAAAAACACAAGAGGAATTGTTTTAGGTCCCAGGGTCTTGTAGGCCTATCAAGAAGTGCTTAATATACTAATCCTCCAAACTCACTCCAACCATCACCTGCACGTCATCTGAGAGTCTAGGGAAAAACTTCTGCAACATCCTTGCCTCCATCACCTCCTGCCACCAGAGATCTCTTGTCCCTGAGTTGTAGTTTATCCCCATAATCACATCAAGCTCATCCAAACTCATATATACTACTATAAGACCACCCCTATTCTAACCAGTTAACATTTCTAACAACCCATAATATTTGTTTAAAGACTGTCAGTTTGAAAACTTTCCTACTTTAGCAGCCCTAGTGCTTTTACTTGATGAGTACATGCCCTATTAGCAGGTTTCATTTCAAGTTTCATTTATTTGATGCTGTACCTCACTTGATTTTCCTCTCATTAGGTATGTTAATGTTCTCTTTTCTTATAAATTTGCTGGTGTGCCCTTGTCTGGTGGTTTTGTAAACTTATGTGGCACATTCATATTTTTCTCCATTGTTCCTATGCCCTTGTGTTCATACTCAGCCTTCTCCTCTTTCCTTAGGACAATTCAATAGCTCTTGCTATGGCCTTCCTTTTTGACAAATAATTTTCTTGTGTCAATACATTTTTACAGACTTGGAGATTGGCAGAAACTGAAACGTTATCATTAAATCATTAACTGCTGATGCGTCATATATGGTCCAGGCTGCCTCCAGTAGTTGAATGCAAGGGTGCCATCTAGGGCATTTAAAACACTTGGGCATAGGAAACAGTGGTGTAAGAGGCAAGAAACAATTAAAGGCCTTTTTTGTCATTTTTCCTGGTGCTACCTCACTGACACGGGGGCAATGCCGTTTTCTGCCCTGGAAATGGATGAAGGCAAGCATGTATGAATTTGTGCATATGTATATATGTATATGTCTGTGTATGTATATGTGTATATGTTGATATGTATGTGTATGGGTATGTGTGTTTATGTATATATACAGGTACACCAAATTTCCAGCAACTGATGGTTCAGCACCTCCTTTAGTCTGGACAAAATTATGTGAGGGAACTTACCATGTTCACCAGACTAGTTTACTGGGTGGCCACAGATGGCATTGTGTGTAGGGCATGCTTATTTACATTCTTTACACTGCACTTGTTGGTGGTGATACTGCAATTCTGTGAGATTCTTAGCTTATTTTGCTTAAATTCAACCCTAGCTATGGCTTCTAAGACATATGAGAGTATCAGTCATGGTGTCAAACATAAGCACCAGTCCATATCGATCCACGATAAAGTAGAACTGCTGAAAAAAATAGACCGTGGTGTTTAGGCGCATAAGCTGTGCGACATTTACAGTATTGGTTCATCAACTGTTTATGATAAGAAGCAAAGGGAGAAAATATTGAAATTCTATGCAGACAGAGATTCCAAGAAGCAAATGACAATTAGAAAAATTATGAAAGATGGTAAGAGTACTAAGCACGATCAAGTGATGATGGAATGGTTTCGACAATGTCAGAGTGATGGAGTGGACTTGTCAGGTAGCATGATAATGGACCAGGCTAAGTTGTTCCATAAAGAACTTAAATCACAACATGGGCATGACTATTGTGAATGTTGGCTTCAAAGATTCAAGAAGCATCATGGAATTTCCATGAATAAAGTGTGCAGAGAAAAGCGGTCTGCAAACCATGAAGGAGCAGCCGAGTATGTGGACAAATTTGTGAAATTCGTAGCTGATGGCACCTCAGTCCTGAGTAGGTGTATGATGCAGACGAAACTGCATTATTCCGTTGATGCACACCTTGGAAAACACTAACAACAGAAGACAAAGAAAATCCCACAGGATTCAAACAATCTAAGGACAGACTTACAATCTTAGGGTGCTCAAACATTTAATATTTGTTTGATTTAAACTTCTGGCAGTCCATGGTATACTTTAGACACATGGGAGATGTATAATTAGTAGGTTACAGGTCTGTTGATGAATTATCATTACATGACCACGTTGGTCTGGCAAAATGGTTAATCCAGTAAGGCTTTGGGACCAAGAGTGCCAGAAAATTAGGTTGTATACCTGTATATGTGTATATGAGTGGTTAAGGAGGTCAAAAGTTTTGGAAAGAGGGGCGAGCATGTAGTCTGCTGAAGAGGGGAGGGCCTAGGGAGTGAGTCAGTTGTTGTTTGCTGATGATACAGCTCTGGTGGCTGATTTGTGGGAGCAACTGCAGAAGTTGGTGACTGAGTTTTGAAAAGTGTGTGAAGGGAGAAAGTTGAGAGTAAATGTGAATAAGAGCAAGGTTATTAGGTTCACTAGGGTTGAGGGACAAGTAAACTGGGATGTAAGTCTGAATGGAGAAAAACTGGAGGAAGTGAAATGTTTTACGTATCTGGGAATGGACTTAGCAGCAAATGGAACTATGGAAGCGGAAGTGAGTCAAAAGGTGGGGGAGGGGGCAAAGGTTTTGGGAGCAATGAAGAATGTGTGGAAGGAGAAAATGTTATCTCGTAGAGCAAAAATGGGTATGTTTGAAGGAATAGTAGTTACAAAATTATATGGTTGCTACAGGTAGGGTTATATGGAGGATAGTGGATGTGTTGGAAATGAAATGTTTGAGGACATTATGTGGTGTTAGGTGGTTTGATCAAGTAAGTAATGAAAGGTTAAGAGAGATATGTGGAAATAAAAAGAGTGTGGTTGAGAAAGCCGATGAGGGTGTGTTGAAATGGTCTGGACAAATGGAGAGAATGAGGGAGGAAAGATTGACTAAGAGAATATATGTGTCAGAGGTGGAGGGAGCGAGAAGTGGGAGACCAAACTGGAGGTGGAAAGATGGAGTGAAAAAGATTTTGAGCAACCAGGGCCTGAACATACATAAGGAAGAGAGGCGTGGAAGGAATAGAGTGAAATGGAATGATGTGGTATACTGGGGTGGACGTGCTGTCAATGGATTGAACAGGCATGTGAAATGTCTAGGGGAAACCATGGAAAGGTCTGTGAGGCCTGGATGTGGATAGGGAGCTATGGTTTCGGTGCATTAAACATGACAGCTAGAAACTCGAGTGTGAACGAATGTGGCTCTTTTTGTCTATCTTCCCGGGGCTACCTTGCTGAAGCAGGGGATAGCGATGCTGTTTCCTGTGGACAGGGTTGCGACAGGAATGGATAAAGGTAAGCAAGTATAAATATGTACATGTGTATATGTACATATGGCTATGTATGAGTATGTATATGTATATATATGTGTATAAGTTGATATGTATATGTGCGTGTATGGGCGATTATGTATATACATGTGTATATGAGTGGATAGGCCATTCCTTGTCTGTTTCCTGGCACTACCTCGCTCATGCAGAAAACAGCAATCAAGCATAATAAATAAACAATAAATATGAGCAAAGGTCGATCTGTGGCAGGGATGTGTGATGTATCTATGGTTGTTTAATTTGTTTATGGATGGGGTGGTCAGAGAAGTAAATGCAACAGTTTTGGAGAGAGAAGCGAGTATGCAGTCTGTTGGGGATGAGAGGGCCTGGGAAGTGAGTCAGTTGTTGTTCGCTGATGATAGCACTGGTGGCTGATTCAAGTGAAAAACTGCAGAAGCTGGTGACTGAGCTTGAAAAAATATGTGAAAGGAGAAAGTTGAGAGTAAACGTGAATAAGAACAAGATTATTATGTTCAGTAGGGTTGAGGGACAAGTTAGTTGGGATGTAAGTTTGAATGGAGAAAGTTTGGAGAAAGTGAAGTGTTTTAGATATCTGGGAGTGGACATGGCAGCGAATGGACTCAGGGAAGTAGAAGCAAGTTACAGGGTGGGGGAGGGAGTTAAGGTTCTGGGAGTGATGAAGATTGTGTGGAAGGAGAGAGCATTATCTCAGAGAGCAAAAATGGGTATGCTTGAAGGAATTGTAGTTCCAACAATATTATGGCTTTTGCAAGGCATGGGCTATAAATAGGGTTGTACAGAGGAGGTTGGATGTGTTGGAAATGAAATGTTTGAGGACAATGTGTGGTGTGAGCTGGTTTGATTGAGTAAGTAATGAAAGGGTAAGAGAGATGTGAGGTAATAAAAAGAGGGTGGTTGAAAGAGCAGAAGAGGGTGTGTTGAAATGATTTGGACATATGGAGAGAATGAGTGAGGAAGGGTTGACAAAGAGGATATATGTATCAGAGTTGGAGGGAACAAGGGGGAGCAGGAGACCAAATTGGAGGTGGAAGGAAGGAGTAAGAAAGATTTTGAGTGATCGTGGCATGAACATACAGGAAGGTGAAAGGCGTACAAGGAACAGAGTGAACTGGAGTGGTGGTAAATTGGGGTCGACGTGCTTTAAATGAACTGAACCAGGGCATGTGAAAAGTCTAGGGTAAACCATGGAAAGGTCTGTGTGGCCTAGATGTGGACAGGAAGCTGTGGTTTCAGTGCATCACACATGACAACTAGAGACTGAGCATGAATGAATGTGGCCTTTTTTTTTCAGTTTTCCTAGCGCTACCTCTCTGAAGCAGGGGGGGCAGCAATGCTGTATCCTGTGGGGCAAGGTGGCACTGGGAATGCATGAAGGCAAGGAAGTAAGAATATGTACATGTGTATTCATGAATAAGTCTGTGTATGTATATGTAGGTGTTTGGGTGTATGGGTGGTAGAGGATGCATGGATTAGGTGTTTGCTTTGAAGAATGTATGTGAGAAATACTCAGAAAGAGATGGATTTGTATGTAGCATTTATGGATCTGAGTAGGCATATGATAGGGTCGATAGAGATGCTTTGTGGAAGGAATCAAGAGTATATGGTGTGGGAAGTAACTTGCTAGAAGCAGTAAAAAGTTTCTACCAAGGATGTAAGGCATGTGTACGAGTAGGAAGAGAGGAAAGTGATTGGTTCCCAGTGAATGTTGGTTAGTGGCAGGGGTGCGTGATGTCTCCATGGTTGTTTAATTTGTTTATGGATGGGGTGGCTAAGGAGGTGAATGCAAGAGTTTTGGAAAGGGGCAAGTATCCAGTCTGTTGTAGATGAGGGCTTGGGAAGTGAGTCAGTTGTTGTTCACTGATGATACAGCACCGGTGGTTGATTTGGGTGAGAAACTGCAAAAGCTGGTGACTGAACTTGGTAAAGTGTGTGAAGGAAGAAAGTAGATAGTAAATATGAATAAGAGCAAGGTTATTAGGTTCAGTAGGGTTGAGGGACAAGTTAACTGGGAGGTAAGCTTGAATGGAGAAAAACTGGAGGAAGTGAAGTGTTTTAGATATCTGGGAGTGGATTTAGCAGCGGATGAAACCATGGAAGCGGAAGTGAGTCACAGGGTGGAGGAGGGGGCAAAGGTTCTCGGAGCGTTAAAGAATGTGTGGAAGATGAGAACATTTCCATTTACAATACTGAACACCCCATGTACACCAATGATACCCTCAACTGCCACGTTATTCACCTTTGTGTTCAACTCACCCATCACTATAACCCGATCTGGTGCATGAAAGCTACTAACACACGTTAAAAACTATGATAATTGTATTGACTGGAGTAATGCCATCTCAGTTATTAACTCTAACTCTATTACCAAGAGAAATATCACTGAATCTTCTATTATTAAATACACAAAGAATTATAATCTTAATATTAGTGATCGTCTATACAAATTAGATAACTTTATTGTTGATAAAATTTGTAAGATGATAAGTTTATGAATGCTCGTATGTTTTGGACAATCACATGTTTGCCAAGTGCGTCCTAGCTTCGTCTCTTCGATGTATATCAACTGACTTATATTTCTCTCTTGTTTCTCCCCTGATGATGTGATTATTACACGAAAGTGAACTTGGGAACTTATCGTGTTTCATTTTCCCCGTGGACTCATAGGAATATATGAGGTGGTTTGATCAAGTAAGTAATGAAAGAGTAAGAGAGATGTGTGGTAATAAAAAGTGTGGTTGAGAGAGCATAAGAGGGTGTTTTGAAATGGTCTGGTCACATGGAGAGAATGAGTGAGGAAAGATTGACAAAGAGGATATATGTGTCAGGTGGAGGGAACGAGGAGAAGTGGAAGACCAAGTTGGAGGTGGAAAGATGGAGTGAAAAAGATTTTGAGTGATCGGGGCCTGAACATGCAGGAGGGTGAAAAGCGTGCAAGGAATGGAGTGAATTGGAACAATGTGGTATACTGGGGTCGATGTGCTGTCAATGGATTGAACCAGGGCATGTGAAGCATCTGGGGTAAACCATGGAAAGTTCTGTGGATATTGGATGTGGAAAGGGAGCTGTGGTTTCGGTGCATTATACATGACAGCTAGAGACTTGAGTGAATGAATGTGGCCTTTGTTGTCTTTTCTTAGCGCTACCTCGTGGTTCCATCCGCTGCCAGATCCACTCCCAGATATCTAAAACACTTTACTTCCTCCAGTTTTTCTCCATTCAAACTTACCTCCCAATTGACTTGACCCTCAACCCTACTGTACCTAATAACCTTGCTCTTATTCACATTTACTCTTCACTTTCTTCTTTCACACACTTTACCAAACTCAGTCACCAGCTTCTGCAGTTTCTCACATGAATGAGCCACCAGCACTGTATCATCAGTGAACAACAACTGACTCACTTCCCAAGCTCTCTCATCCACAACAGACGTATTCCCTGCATGTCGTAGAAGGCAACTAAAAGGGAAGGGAGCGGGGGGGCTGGAAATCTTCCCCTCTCATTTTTTTTTTTTCTCCTAATTTTCCAAAGGAAGGAACAGAGAAGGGGGCCGGGTGAGGATGTTTCCTCAGAGGCCCAGTCCTCTGTTCTTAACGTTACCTCGCTGAGGCGGGAAATGGCGAATAGTATGGAAAAAAAAAAAAGCACACATGAAGGGGGAGGGGGTTGTTATTCCATGCGTGGCAAGGTGGCGATGGGAATGAATAAAGGCAGACAGTATGAATTATGTACATGTGTATATATGTATATGTCTGTGTGTGTATATATATGTATACATTGAGATGTATAGGTATGTATATATGCGAATGTGGACGTGTATGTATATACATGTGTATGAGGGTGGGCTGGGCCATTCTTTCGTCTGTTTCCTTGTGCTACCTTGCTAACGCGGGAGGCAGTGACAAAGCAAAATAAAAATAAAAGAAGAATACTTCCTACGCATTCCTCACGTGTCATAGAAGGCGACTAAAGGGGACAGGAGCAGGGGGGCTAGAAACCCTCCCCTCCTTGCATTTTAACTTTCTAAAAGGGGAAAACAGAAAAAAAAAAAAAAAAAAAATATATATATATATATATATATATATATATATATATATATATATATATATATATGTTTGAGGACAATGTGTATGTTTGAGGACAAAGTGTGGTGTGAGGTGGTTTGATCGAGTAAGTAACGTAAGGGTAAGAGAGATGTGTGGAAATAAAAAGAGCGTGGTTGAGAGAGCAGAAGAGGGTGTTTTGAAATGGTTTGGGCACATGGAGAGAATGAGTGAGGAAAGATTGACCAAGAGGATATATGTGTCGGAGGTGGAGGGAACGAGAAGAGGGAGACCAAATTGGAGGTGGAAAGATGGAGTGAAAAAGATTTTGTGTGATCGGGGCCTGAACATGCAGGAGGGTGAAAGGAGGGCAAGGAATAGAGTAAATTGGAGCGATGTGGTATACAGGGGTTGACGTGCTGTCAGTGGATTGAATCAAGGCATGTGAAGCGTCTGGGGTAAACCATGGAAAGCTGTGTAGGTATGTATATTTGCGTGTGTGGACGTGTGTATGAACATGTGTATGGGGGGGGGGGGGTTGGGCCATTTCTTTCGTCTGTTTCCTTGCGCTACCTCGCAAACGCGGGAGACAGCGACAAAGTATAAAAAAAAAAAAAAAAAAAAAAAAAAAAATATATATATATATATATATATATATATATATATATATTTTTTTTTTTGCTTTGTCGCTGTATCCCGCGTTTGCGAGGTAGCGCAAGGAAACAGATGAAAGAAATGGCCCAACCCACCCCCATACACATGTATATACATACGTCCACACACGCAAATATACATACCTACACAGCTTTCCATGGTTTACCCCAGACGCTTCACATGCCTTGATTCAATCCACTGACAGCACGTCAACCCCGGTACACCACATCGCTCCAATTCACTCTATTCCTTGCCCTCCTTTCACCCTCCTACATGTTCAGGCCCCGATCACACAAAATCTTTTTCACTCCATCTTTCCACCTCCAATTTGGTCTTCCTCTTCTCCCCGTTCCCTCCACCTCCGACACATATATCCTCTTGGTCAATCTGGTATAAGTTTGTTGAGTATTCCTGATAAATTATATGGGAGGGTATTGATTGAGAGGGTGAAGGCATGTACAGAGCATCAGATTGGGGAAGAGCAGTGTGGTTTCAGAAGTGGTAGAGGATGTGTGGCTCAGGTGTTTGCTTTGAAGAATGTATGGGAGAAATACTTAGAAAAGCAAATGGATTTGTATGTAGCATTTATGGATCTGGAGAAGGCATATGATAGAGTTGATAGAGATGCTCTGTGGAAGGTATTAAGAATATATGGTGTGGGAGGCAAGATGTTAGAAGCAGTGAAAAGTTTTTATCGAGGATGTAAGGCATGTGTACGTGTAGGAAAAGAGGAAAGTGATTGGCTCTGAGTGAATGTAGGTTTGCGGCAGGGGTGTGTGATGTCTCCATGGTTGTTTAATTTGTTTATGGATAGGGTTGTTAGGGAGGTGAATGCAAGAGTTTTGGAAAGAGGGGCAAGTATGAAGTCTGTTGTGGATGAGAGAGCTTGGGAAGTGAGTCAGTTGTTGTTCGCTGATGATACAGCGCTGGTGGCTGATTCATGTGAGAAACTGCAGAAGCTGGTGACTGAGTTTGGTAAAGTGTGTGAAAGAAGAAAGTTAAGAGTAAATGTGAATAAGAGCAAGGTTATTAGGTACAGTAGGGTTGAGGGTCAAGTCAATTGGGAGGTAAGTTTGAATGGAGAAAAACTGGAGGAAGTAAAGTGTTTTAGATATCTGGGAGTGGATCTAGCAGTGGATGGAACCATGGAAGCGGAAGTGAATCATAGGGTGGGGGAGGGGGCGAAAATCCTGGGAGCCTTGAAGAATGTGTGGAAGTCGAGAACATTATCTAGGAAAGCAAAAATGGGTATGTTTGAAGGAATAGTGGTTCCAACAATGTTGCATGGTTGCGAGGCGTGGGCTATGGATAGAGTTGTGCGCAGGAGGGTGGATGTGCTGGAAATGAGATGTTTGAGGACAATGTGTGGTGTGAGGTGGTTTGATCGAGTAAGTAATGTAAGGGTAAGAGAGATGTGTGGAAATAAAAAGAGCGTGGTTGAGAGAGCAGAAGAGGGTGTTCTGAAATGGTTTGGGCACATGGAGAGAATGAGTGAGGAAAGATTGACCAAGAGGATATATGTGTTGGAGGTGGAGGGAACAAGGAGAAGTGGGAGACCAAATTGGAGGTGGAAAGATGGAGTGAAAAAGATTTTGTGTGATCGGGGCCTGAACATGCAGGAGGGTGAAAGGAGGGCAAGGAATAGAATTGAATCGATGTGGTATACCTCAAACATACTACCTATCTCTCCTTTTTTCACATCTTGGTTACATCCACACACATTTAGGCACCCCACTCTGAGCCTTCGAGGAGGATGATCACTCCCCGCGTGACTCCTTCTTGGCGGAATGCGTGCATAGTGCCATTGTACAAAGGCAAAGGGGATAAGAGTGAGTGCTTAAATCACAGAGGTATAAGTTTGTTGGGTATTCCTGGTAAATTATATGGGAGGGTATTGATTGAGAGGGTGAAGGCATGTACAGAGCATCAGATTGGGGAAGAGCAGTGTGGTTTCAGAAGTGGTAGAGGATGTGTGGATCAGGTGTTTGCTTTGAAGAATGCATGTGAGAAATACTTAGAAAAGCAAATGGATTTGTATGTAGCATTTATGGATCTGGAGAAGGCATATGATAGAGTTGATAGAGATGCTCTGTGGAAGGTATTAAGAATATATGGTGTGGGAGGCAAGTTGTTAGAAGCAGTGAAAAGTTTTTATCGAGGATGTAAGGCATGTGTATGTGTAGGAAGAGAGGAAAGTGATTGGTTCTCAGTGAATGTAGGTTTGCGGCAGGGGTGTGTGATGTCTCCATGGTTGTTTAATTTGTTTATGGATGGGGTTGTTAGGGAGGTGAATGCAAGAGTTTTGGAAAGAGGGGCAAGTATGAAGTCTGTTGGGGATGAGAGAGCTTGGGAAGTGAGTCAGTTGTTGTTCGCTGATGATACAGCGCTGGTGGCTGATTCATGTGAGAAACTGCAGAAGCTGGTGACTGAGTTTGGTAAAGTGTGTGAAAGAAGAAAGTTAAGAGTAAATGTGAATAAGAGCAAGGTTATTAGGTACAGTAGGGTTGAGGGTCAATTCAATTGGGAGGTGAGTATGAATGGAGAAAAACTGGAGGAAGTGAAGTGTTTTAGATATCTGGGAGTGGATCTGGCGGCAGATGGAACCATGGAAGCGGAAGTGGATCATAGGGTGGGGGAGGGGGCGAAAATTCTGGGAGCCTTGAAGAATGTGTGGAAGTCAATAACATTATCTCGGAAAGCAAAAATGGGTATGTTTGAAGGAATAGTGGTTCCAACAATGTTGTATGGTTGCGAGGCATGGGCTATGGATAGAGTTGTGCGCAGGAGGATGGATGTGCTGGAAATGAGATGTTTGAGGACAATGTGTGGTGTGAGGTGGTTTGATCGAGTAAGTAACGTAAGGGTAAGAGAGAGGTGTGGAAATAAAAAGAGCGTGGTTGAGAGAGCAGAAGAGGGTGTTTTGAAATGGTTTGGGCACATGGAGAGAATGAGTGAGGAAAGATTGACCAAGAGGATATATGTGTCGGAGGTGGAGGGAACGAGGAGAAGTGGGAGACCAAATTGGAGGTGGAAAGATGGAGTGAAAAAGATTTTGTGTGATCGGGGCCTGAACATGCAGGAGGGTGAAAGGAGGGCAAGGAATAGAGTGAATTGGATCGATGTGGTATACCGGGGTTGACGTGCTGTTAGTGGATTGAATCAGGGCATGTGAAGCGTCTAGGGTAAACCATGGAAAGCTGTGTATGTATATTTGCGTGTGTGGACGTATGTATATACATGTGTATGGGGGTGGGTTGGGCCATTTCTTTCGTCTGTTTCCTTGCGCTACCTCGCAAATGCGGGAGACAGCGACAAAGCAAAAAAAAATATATATATATATATATATATATATATATATATATATATATATATATATATATATATATATATATATATATTCTTGTTTTTCTTTCATACTATTCGCCATTTCCCGCATTAGTGAGGTAGCGTTAAGAACAGAGGACTGGGCATTTGAGGGAATATCCTCACCTGGCCCCCCTTCTCTGTTCCTTCTTTTGGAAAATTGAAAAAAAAAACGAGAGGGGAGGATTTCCAGCCACCCGCTCCCTCCCCTTTTAGTCGCCTTCTACGACACGCAGGGAATACGTGGGAAGTATTTTTTTTTTTTTGCTGTCTCCCACGTTTACATATATATATATATATATCTTTCTTTCTTTCATACTATTCGCCATTTCCCGCATTAGCGAGGTAGCGTTGAGAACAGAGGACTGGGCCCTTGAGGGAATATCCTCACCTGGGCCCCTTCTCTGTTCCCTCTTTTGGAAAATTAAAAAAAAAAGTGAGAGGGGAGGATTTCCAGCCCCCCGCTCCCTCCCCTTTTAGTCGCCTTCTACGACACGCAGGGAATACGTGGGAAGTATTCTTTCTCCCCTATCCCCAGGGATAATATATATATATATATATATATATATATATATATATATATATATATATATATATATATATATATTTTTTTTTTTTTTCATACTATTCGCCATTTCCCGCATTAGCGAGGTAGCGCTAAGAACAGAGGACTGGGCCTTTGAGGGAATATATATATATATATATATATATATATATATATATATATATATTGACGTTTGTGTAAATAAATTAAACATTTCCTTTCCATAGCCAGAGGTTGAACCATTATGTGACATTCATTTTTTCATTTCATTTCAAGCTAGAAGTTTCAGTTTTCTAAATTGTTTCTTACATTTTTCACATGTATATATATGTATGTGTGTGTGTGTATATGTGCGTGTGTGTGTGTATGTGTGTGTATGTGTATATATATATGTATATTATCCCTGGGGATAGGGGTGAAAGAATACTTCCCACGCATTTCCTTGCGTGTCGTAGAAAGCGACTAGAGGGGACGGGAGCGGGGGGCCAGAAATCCTCCCCTCCTTGTATTTTCTTAACTTTCTAAAATGGGAAACAGAAGAAGGAGTCACGCGGGGAGTGCTCATCCTCCTCGAAGGCTCAGATTGGGGTGCCTAAATGTGTGTGGATGTAACCAAGATGTGAAAAAAGGAGAGATAGGTAGTATGTTTGAGGAAAGGAACCTGGATGTTTTGGCTCTGAGTGAAACGAAGCTCAAGGGTAAAGGGGAAGAGTGGTTTGGGAATGTCTTGGGAGTAAAGTCAGGGGTTAGTGAGAGGACAAGAGCAAGGGAAGGAGTAGCAGTACTCCTGAAACAGGTACTCCTGAAACAGGAGTTGTGGAAGTATGTGATAGAATGTAAGAATGTAAATTCTCGATTAATATGGGTAAAACTGAAAGTTGATGGAGAGAGATGGGTGATTATTGGTGCATATGCACCTGGGCATGAGAAGAAAGATCATGAGAGGCAAGTGTTTTGGGAGCAGCTGAATGAGTGTGTTAGTGGTTTTGATGCACGAGACCGGGTTATAGTGTTGGGTGATTTGAATGCAAAGGTGAGTAATGTGGCAGTTGAGGGAATAATTGGTATACATGGGGTGTTCAGTGTCGTAAATGGAAATGGTGAAGAGCTTGTAGATTTATGTGCTGAAAAAGGACTGATGATTGGGAATACCTGGTTTAAAAAGCGAGATATACATAAGTATACTTATGTAAGTAGGAGAGATGGCCAGAGAGCGTTATTGGATTATGTGTTAATTGACAGGCGCGCGAAGGAGAGACTTTTGGATGTTAATGTGCTGAGAGGTGCAACTGGAGGGATGTCTGATCATTATCTTGTGGAGGCTAAGGTGAAGATTTGTATGGGTTTTCAGAAAAGAAGAGTGAATGTTGGGGTGAAGAGGGTGGTGAGAGTAAGTGAGCTTGGGAAGGAGACTTGTGTGAGGAAGTACCAGGAGAGACTGAGTACAGAATGGAAAAAGGTGAGAACAATGGAAGTAAGGGGAGTGGGGGAGGAATGGGATGTATTTAGGGAATCAGTGATGGATTGCGCAAAAGATGCTTGTGGCATGAGAAGAGTGGGAGGTGGGTTGATTAGAAAGGGTAGTGAGTGGTGGGATGAAGAAGTAAGAGTATTAGTGAAAGAGAAGAGAGAGGCATTTGGACGATTTTTGCAGGGAAAAAATGAAATTGAGTGGGAGACGTATAAAAGAAAGAGACAGGTCAAGAGAAAGGTGCAAGAGGTGAAAAAAAGGGCAAATGAGAGTTGGGGTGAGAGAGTATCATTAAATTTTAGGGAGAATAAAAAGATGTTCTGGAAGGAGGTAAATAAAGTGCGTAAGACAAGGGAGCAAATGGGAACTTCAGTGAAGGGCGCAAATGGGGAGGTGATAACAAGTAGTGGTGATGTGAGAAGGAGATGGAGTGAGTATTTTGAAGGTTTGTTGAATGTGTTTGATGATAGAGTGGCAGATATAGGGTGTTTTGGTCGAGGTGGTGTGCAAAGTGTGAGGGTTAGGGAAAATGATTTGGTAAACAGAGAAGAGGTAGTAAAAGCTTTGCGGAAGATGAAAGCCGGCAAGGCAGCAGGTTTGGATGGTATTGCAGTGGAATTTATTAAAAAAGGGGGTGACTGTATTGTTGACTGGTTGGTAAGGTTATTTAATGTATGTATGACTCATGGTGAGGTGCCTGAGGATTGGCGGAATGCGTGCATAGTGCCACTGTACAAAGGCAAAGGGGATAAGAGTGAGTGCTCAAATTACAGAGGTATAAATTTGTTGAGTATTCCTGGCAAATTATATGGGAGGGTATTGATTGAGAGGGTGAAGGCATGTACAGAGCATCAGATTGGGGAAGAGCAGTGTGGTTTCAAAAGTGGTAGAGGATGTGTGGATCAGGTGTTTGCTTTGAAGAATGTATGTGAGAAATACTTAGAAAAGCAAATGGATTTGTATGTAGCATTTATGGATCTGGAGAAGGCATATGATAGAGTTGATAGAGATGCTCTGTGGAAGGTATTAAGAATATATGGTGTGGGAGGCAAGTTGTTAGAAGCAGTGAAAAGTTTTTATCGAGGATGTAAGGCATGTGTACGTGTAGGAAGAGAGGAAAGTGATTGGTTCTCAGTGAATGTAGGTTTGCGGCAGGGGTGTGTGATGTCTCCATGGTTGTTTAATTTGTTTATGGATGGGGTTGTTAGGGAGGTGAATGCAAGAGTTTTGGAAAGAGGGGCAAGTATGAAGTCTGTTGGGGATGAGAGAGCTTGGGAAGTGAGTCAGTTGTTGTTCGCTGATGATACAGCGCTGGTGGCTGATTCATGTGAGAAACTGCAGAAGCTGGTGACTGAGTTTGGTAAAGTATGTGAAAGAAGAAAGTTAAGAGTAAATGTGAATAAGAGCAAGGTTATTAGGTACAGTAGGGTTGAGGGTCAATTCAATTGGGAGGTGAGTTTGAATGGAGAAAAACTGGAGGAAGTGAAGTGTTTTAGATATCTGGGAGTGGATCTGGCAGCAGATGGAACCATGGAAGCGGAAGTGGATCACAGGGTGGGGGAGGGGGCGAAAATTCTGGGAGCCTTGAAGAATGTGTGGAAGTCGAGAACATTATCTCGGAAAGCAAAAATGGGTATGTTTGAAGGAATAGTGGTTCCAACAATGTTGTATGGTTGCGAGGCGTGGACTATGGATAGAGTTGTGCGCAGGAGGATGGATGTGCTGGAAATGAGATGTTTGAGGACAATGTGTGGTGTGAGGTGGTTTGATCGAGTAAGTAACGTAAGGGTAAGAGAGATGTGTGGAAATAAAAAGAGCGTGGTTGAGAGAGCAGGAGAGGGTGTTTTGAAATGGTTTGGTCACATGGAGAGAATGAGTGAGGAAAGATTGACCAAGAGGATATATGTGTCGGAGGTGGAGGGAACGAGGAGAAGAGGGAGACCAAACTGGAGGTGGAAAGATGGAGTGAAAAAGATTTTGTGTGATCGGGGCCTGAACATGCAGGAGGGTGAAAGGAGGGCAAGGAATAGAGTGAATTGGAGCAATGTGGTATACTGGGGTTGACGTGCTGTCAGTGGATTGAATCAAGGCATGTGAAGCGTTTGGGGTAAACCATGGAAAGCTGTGTAGGTATGTATATTTGCGTGTGTGGACATATGTATATACATGTGTATGGGGGTGGGTTGGGCCATTTCTTTCGTCTGTTTCCTTGCGCTACCTCGCAAACGCGGGAGACAGCGACAAAGCAAAAAAAAAAAAAATATATATATATATATAGATATATATTTTTCTGTTTTCCCCTTTTAGAAAGTTAAAATGCAAGGAGGGGAGGGTTTCTAGCCCCCCTGCTCCCGTCCCCTATAGTCGCCTTCTACGACACGTGAGGAATGCGTGGGAAGTATTCTTCTTTTATTTTTATTTTGCTTTGTCGCTGTCTCCCGCGTTAGCGAGGTAGCACAAGGAAACAGACGAAAGAATGGCCCAACCCACCCACATACACATGTATATACATACACGTCCACATTCGCATATATACATACCTATACATCTCAATGTATACATATATATACACACACAGACATATACATATATACACATGTACATAATTCATACTGTTTGCGACAAAGCAAGAAAAAAAAATATATATATATTTTTTTTTTCATACTATTCGCTATTTCCCGCGATAGCGAGGTAGCGTTAAGAACAGAGGACTGGGCCTTTGAGGGAATATCCTCACCTGGACCTCTCCTCTGTTCCTTCTTTGGGAAAAAAAAAAAAAAACGAGAGGGGAGGATTTCCAGCCCCCCGCTCCCTTCCCTTTTAGTCGCCTTCTACGACACGCAGGGAATATGTGGGAAGTATTCTTTCTCCCCTATCCCCAGGGAATATATATATATATATATATATATATATATATATATATATATATATATATATATATATATATATTCCTGGTAAATTATATGGGAGGGTATTGATTATATATACATATATATATACATATATTTATATATATATATATGATTATATATATATATATATATATATATATATACATATATATATACCTATATATATATATATATATACATATATATATTCCTGGTAAATTATATATATATATATATATATATATATATATATATATATATATATATATATATATATATATATATTATATATATTAAAAAGCCATGGTGACATCACATAGCACTGCCTCGCACCCATATATATGCTGAAACTTTTGCTCAAATCTCCATCCACTCTTACAGATGCATTTGCTCCTCTACAAAAGGCTTTCATACCATCCAACAGTTGTAACTATAACCATACACCCCTTAACACATCCCATAAAGCATCCTATTCAACTCTGTTATGCACTTTCTCCAGATCCATAAAAGCTGCATACAGATTCTTACTTTTTGCTAGATGCTTTTCCCAGTAATTCTCACCTCAAAAATCTGATCTACACATCTAATGCCTTTCCTATAATCCCTTGCTCCTCACTTTTTGGCATTTAGTCACTTCCATCCCTGAATCAATCAACACTTTTACATTCGCTTCTTCTAGTATACTTAACACACTTACTCCCTTATACCTGCTACATACATTTGCACCTTTCATTTGAATAAAGGAACAATAACAGCTTTCACCCAATCCTCTTCTGCTTCCTTGCTAAATTACATATCACATGCATCCATCTTATCACACTTTCTCCTCCATACTTAACATTTCAGCTGCAGTCCCATCCATACCAAGTGCTTTTCCTACCTTCAACCTCATTATCACCATTTTTTGCCTCCCCTCTTGCTGTAGGCCCCTGCAATTGTATCCTTTTCATTCCATCCTCCATACTCATGCATGTAACATCTGCTGCTTCAAGTTCTCCCACATTCATCAATTCCTCAAAATACTCTTTCCATCTTCCTTTCACTTCCTTGTTTTGATTTAGCAACTCTCTACCTACTTCTCTCATCTATATTTCATTCTTTTTCACCTCCTTCCAGTACACTTTCTTATTTTCCCTATTTCTTATGTTCCCTAAACTTTTTATTCAACTTTCAAACTCTTCACCAACTCTTTCTTTCCTTTCTTTCACCAGCTTCTTAATATTCAATTTACACATCTAATATAATTACAGTAACATTTAAAAGAATACATGACATGTGGTTGAAATCACATCCAGATGAACTAAAGATAGATAACTACTGAATGAAGGTGGCTGCTGAGAAAAAAAACATTATTCATCAAGCAAGACATGTGGTGAGCACTTTATGCTAGCCCTGCCATCATAGCAACATCTCATCACAGGTACTCATAGGTATGTACTCAGTCTCCTTATCTTCCTTTTATCCTCCACTTCCAGGGCAGATATCCTCTTAGCAAGTCTCTCCTCATTCATCTTCTCCATATGTACAAACTGTTTCAGCACACCCAGTTCAGCTTCATCAAACATACTTCTATTACTTCTAAATCCTTCTCTCACAAAGTCGTTATGCATTCGGTTTTCACAGCTCACATCCATACAACACTGTCAGGATGACTATAACATGAAACAATCCCATCTTTGCCCTTTCTTTCCACAAGCTCCTCAATACACCCTCTCCCACCCTATGGTTGACTTTAGTTCCTATGGTTCCATCATGTCCTTTCCTAGGTATCTAAAACATCCCACTTCCTCCAAGTTCTCTCCATTCAAATGCAAACTGCTAAATCTCATTATTGTACTTTTATTCACATTATCTCTCAACTTAATCCTTTCACACACTATCCCAAACTCAGACACCAGGTTCTGTAGTTTGCAGCTCAAGTCTGCCATAAGAGCCACATCATTTGCAAGTAACAACAGACTCCCCTCCCACGCAATCCCACACCCTAACAGACTGCAAACCTGCCCCAATCTACAAAACACACAATCACCTTCACCACACATTTCATAAGCAGATTAAACAACCATGGTGACATCACACACCTCTGATGGAGATCCTCCTTCAACACAAACTCAGCCTATATAAAACTTAAATCAATAGTGAAAGTCAGCTGGATACAAATGCTGTTTAAGAAGAAAGTGGTCTATACATGGGAAGGGGAGCAATTTTGGAAAAAGAAAACTTAAAAAGGATAGCACTTGTATTAAGTCATCATTTTATTGTCAAATCAACTTTTATTTTTCAATTGCTTTGTGTCTTTTATTACAAAGTGTCTAATGAGCCTTCTTTTTTTTATTATACTTAATCACCATCTCTCGCATCAGCGAGGTAGCGCAAGGAAAGAGAAAAAAGAATGGCCCAACCCATCCACATACACATGCATATACATAAATGCCCCCACATGCACATAAACAGACTATACATTTCAACATATACATACATAGATATATACATATATATCTATGTATGTATATGTTGAAATGTATAGTCTGTTTATGTGCGTGTGTGGGCATTTATGTATATGCATGTGTATGTGGATGGGCGCTACCTCGCAAACGCGGGAGACAGCGACAAAGTATAATAAAAAAATAAAAAATAAGATATATACATATATATATATATATACTTTTCTTTTAAACTATTTGCCATTTCCCGCGTTAGCGAGGTAGCGTTAAGAACAGAGGACTGGGCCTTTTTTGAAATATCCTCACCTGGCCCCCTCGGTTCCTTCTTTTGGAAAATTAAAAAAAAAACGAGAGGGGAGGATTTCCAGCCCCCCGCTCCCTCCCCTTTTAGTCGCCTTTTACGACACGCAGGGAATACGTGGGAAGTATTCTTAATCCCCTATCCCCAGGGATAAATATAAATATACACAGGTACATATTCATACTTGCTGCCTTCATCCATTCCGTCACCACCTTGCCACACATGAAATAGCACACACACACACACACACACACACACACCTGTGTGTACGCGAGGTAGCGCTAGGAAAAGACAAAAAAGGCCACATTCATTCACACTCAGTCTCTAGCTGTCATGTGTAATGCACCAAAGCCACAGCTCCAGGCCACACAAAACTTTCCATGGTTTACTCCAGTTGCTTCACATGCTCTGGTTCAATCTACTAACAGTACGTTGACCCTGGTATACCACATCATTCCAATTCACTCTATTCCTTGCCCGCCTTTCACCCTCCTGTATGTTCAGGCCCCAATCCCTCAAAATCTTTTTCACTCCATTCTCCCACCTCCAATTTGGTCTTCTGCTTCTCCTCGTTCCCTCCACCTCTGACACACATATCCTCTTTGTCAATCTTTCCTCACTCATTCACTCATTGTGACCAAACCATTTCAACACACCCTCTTCTGCTCTCTCAACCACACTCTTTTTATTACCACACATCTCTCTTACCCTTTCATAACTTATTCGATCAAACCACCTCACACCACATATTGTCCTCAAACATTTCATTTCCAACACATTCACCCTCCTCCACACAACCCTATCTATAGCTCATGCCTCACAACCATAAAGTATTGTTGGAATCACTATTCCTTCAAACATACCCATTTTTGCTCTCACATAATTATGGGCATTCACTATAACCTAACAAGCTTCTCTAGCCTGAAATGAATAGAAATTCTCTAGAAACTAATGAATGGCAAGCTTACTTGTGGAGTTGACTGATTCCCAGACTCTTCTGATGGTGGCAGTGGTGGTGGTGGAGGTGGTCCTGCTATGGGTGGTGGTGGTGGTGGTGGTGGTGGTGGTGGTGGCCCTGCTGCAGGTGGTGGCGGTGGTGGTGGAGGGGGTGGCGGTGGTGGTGGAGCAGCAGCACTACTGTTAGTTGATGAAGGTAGTGGTGGAGGTGGTGGATTTGAGCTGATCTCTGAAGCTGCTAGAGGTGGAGAAGAGGTAATACTGCTTGCTGATAGAGGTGGTGGTGGGGGTTCAAAAGAGGCAGATGGAACTGCAGAGGCCACATCTGTACTATCTATGTTGAACGTTGGTAGGTCTGGCATCCCAAAGGATGGAGCTATGGCTGGTCCTATATCAGCATCGTACAGCAGGTCATTTGCTACACCTGTAAAATAGATTTCTTTTAGATTATCATCAGAAATAGCCTAAATAACATAGAGTGGCTTCTGATTACTTCAACCGGTGGTAATGGAAATATTTTTATAACTGACATAGTGCTATACAAACATCTAATTCCAACCCAAATGTTGTGTGCAACATGTATATTAAGCATGATACGAGGCTGAATGTACTAACACTAGTAGAATATTAGGGATAACAACAAATGCCTAAAAATAATTTGTTTATGGATGGGGTGGTTAGGAAGGTAAATGCAAAAAGTTATGGAGAGGGGGCAAGTATGCAGTCTGTTGGGGATGAATGGGCCTGGGAAGCGAATCAGTTGTTTTTTTGCTGACGATATAGCAATGGCGGCTGATTCAAGTGACAAGCTGCAGAAGTTAGTGACTGAGTTTGGAAAAGTGTGTGAAAGGAGAAAGTTGAGAGTAAATGTGAATAAGAGCAAGGTTATTAGGTTCAGTAGGGTTGAGGGATATGCTAGTTGGGATGTAAATTTGAATGGAGGAAAACTGGAGGAAGTGAAGTGTTTTAGATATCTGGGAGTGAACTTGGCAGCAATGGGAACCATGGAAGCAGAAGTGAGTCATAGGGTGGGGAAGGGGGGGGAAAGGTTCTGGGAGCAATGAAGAATGCATGAAAACAATAACCCAATATCAAGTCAAGCTGACTGGAAGGTAATAAGAACTTAAATGGAGTTGGACATATCTTGTAAAATTAATCTATTGATCTATATCTCTGATGCCTGTTCTAATTGGAACTCCCTCAATGGGGTGGCCATGGCAATAGAGTCACCATAACAAGTGAACTCCAGTGCTGCTTCTTAGCCTTTAGTACCTCATTCTAAATAGGCCACTGACAGAGGGCAACTCTAGCGCAGTGTCTGCTGAGGCTCCTACCTAATATTCCTACTGACAACTTCTATCTAATGCTCCTACCAGCTACTTCTACCTAAAGCTCTAGCCTAAATGTTCCTACCTACTACTTCTATCTACTGTTCCTACCATTTTGTCAAAAGGCAAGGACAGCACATAGTGCTCATTGCAGGAAAAACTAGTTATGAAGAACGAGCTGTGTGAGTTAAGTGTTGTCAAGTGTTATGTATGACAACAAGAGATTGCACATTGTGGACAGAATGTCTGTAGTCCATGTGTTAGTGAGGCAGAAAGAAAAGACAGCTACCTGGGTCAGAGGAAAGCAACTTGACATCCACTGAAGTGATGGCTCATTAAGCACAGTGAACTTAACCTTTGACCACATATAAATAAGACATGTCATGCGTAGAGTCCTACAATAAACAGAAGATTATCTCAGAGAGGCAAAAAGGACAAATGATAGAGAAACCCTTTTCCACTTGGGCTGAGGTAAGCAGTGGACTGCCAGAGTTTGGTTCTGGGACCATTACTCTTCTTGATCTAGATTAATGACATGTCTAAAGCTAGGGAATACTACCTTAATATATTTGCAGGTGATGTAACGCATTTGAGGTAAGTGAAAAAGCAAGGAGGATGGAATCAACTTACAGCTGGAACCTGAAAAGGCTTAAAAGGTGATCTGAAATGTAGTTGAGGAAATTCAACCCACGCAGATATACAGTAATAAGGATGGAACAAAGCAAAAGACAACCTCAATATGAACATTACTAGCTTGAAAAAAGCTCCAGAATTCTATGTGTAAGAGGGACTTGAGAGTTGACATTACCCATACCTGTTGTAAGAGTCCCATATTAGGAGAAAGTTTAGGAAGATAAAGTGACTGCTGGCAATTATCAGAACAGCTTTCAAGTACATGGACAAGGAAGTATTTAGCAAGCTACTCATCCTACATAAGGCCCAAACTAGAATATTTGTTTTAGGTTTGGTCATTGTACCTATAAATACAAAAAGCTCACTGAAATAGTCCAGAGGAGGGCAACAAAGATGGTATCAGAATGAAGAGGAATAAGTTACAGGGAAAGGCTGGTAGCTGCAAATTTACCCTAGCTCCTCAAGTACTGTTGCAATATGCGAAAAGCCTTGTTCCTCAGATACTAGCAGGGGAGTCAAAAAGTCTTGTTCCCTAGGCACTGGTGGGATAAAGGACCCTTGCCCCTCAGGTCCTGATGGGGGAGGCAAGACACCTTATTCCTCAGGTACTGGTGAGGGAGGTAATCTATTAGATCATCCTCTGTAGCATTTAGAGCACTGCATGGTTTGTGTTCCATCAACAGTCCAGTGATAACTATACTGAAAAAAATAAATAATTCAAGATAATCTACAAGTTTTTTTCATACATATTTGCCATTTCCCATGTTTGCGAGTTAGCGTTAAGAACAGAGGACTGAGCCTAAGAGGGAAAATCCTCACTTGGCCCCTTCTCTGTACCTTCTTTTGGAAAAGTAAAAACTGGAGGGGAGGCTTTCCAGTCCCCTGCTCCCTCCCCTTCTAGTCACCTTTTACGACATGCAGGGAACACGTGGGAAGTATTCTTTCTCCCCTATACCAAGGGATAAATTTACAAGGTACTGATATATTAAATACAGAGGTTGTAAATCCTGTAAGTCGTACGATGGCATTTAAAATTCAAGCTAATACAAGCGCTAAGTCATTCTAGACCTGACCTACATTGCACTAAACACTGGGTGACTCCTGGAACTCATTTTAGAAAAGAAAGTGGATAATACATGCTGCAAAATACAGCATATTAATCAAGAAGGAAATCCATTACAAGTAGCTCTGTTCAAAGAGACCTCTGTATCTTGTAAAGAACTAATTCGGTTTGTAGCATAGCATGTACAGCAGTGGCAACTATGGCATGTGACCAGCTAGGCTCACATTATATCATGACAGCTTGTGTTTTAATGAAAAAAATGCGACTAATTTAGGTTCCCATGCTATATCAAGATTGTTAAGTTGAAACGTGCTATATCCCAACCTACTGTATGAATACTCATGCACCTGGCCACAATAAGAATGAAGAGAGGCAAGTGTTTTCGGTGCTGCTGAGTGAGTGTCAGCATACTTTGATGCAAGAAAACGGGTACCAGTGATGGGTTATCTAAATGCAAAAGGGAGTTAGGTGGCACTTGAGGGTATAATGGGAGCATGGGGTTTTCAGTGAAGTAAACAGAAATGATGAACACCTTGTGGTGTTTTGTGCTGAAAAAGGACCAGTAAATGAAAATACTTGGATTACAAAAAGGGAAATAGATTAGTGTGCATGGGTAAGTAACAAAGATAGTTGGAGGGCATTACATGCTAAGTGATAAGAAGGCTAAAGAAAGACTTGTGAAAGAATAAGAGAGAATTATTACAAAAGTAAGAGAAAGTGGATGACCTTTACAATCATATTCATGAGATATATTGAGAAACAAACAAGAAAAAAGGGATTGTGAGAGTAGATGGACAGCTGGAACACTGCTACAGCTGTTACATTACCATGTTGTTCTAGGATGAGCAAGTGATATCCTCAAGTAAGACTGCAAGAAAGATATGACCAAAAAAGTGAACACTTAAGGGTAACATGAGAGAGATAAGTCAACAATCCTCTCCCTAATGGAAGGATTTTCAGAGGCAACTACAGGAAGCTGATATTCTACCTATGAGGTAAACTTCAATTACCTAATCAAACAACCTTCACAAAATTTAAAACTGGAAACCAGTTTCTATAATTGTAGTGCCATCTAAACTTACCAGGTAATGATGGCAATTCCATGGGGAGGTCCAAATCAGGTAGATCTGACAGGTCTGGAAGATACTGGTATTCATCTTTGGCAACAAGCCCCATATGATCACCCTCCTGAAAAAGAAATTTACATTCGTTCATTAATAAAAACTATTTTTTCTGAATAATAATAAATTACAAAATACTCCTTTAAAGAATGCAAATGTTCTCACTCACTTTGTCCCTATTTCATCATATTTATTTTATATTTATTATACTTTGTCGCTGTCTCCCGCGTTTGCGAGGTAGCGCAAGGAAACAGACGAAAGAAATGGCCCAACCCCCCCCCCATACACATGTATATACATACGTCCACACACGCAAATATACATACCTACACAGCTTTCCATGGTTTACCCCAGACGCTTCACATGCCTTGATTCAATCCACTGACAGCACTTCAACCCCGGTATACCACATCGCTCCAATTCACTCTATTCCTTGCCCTCCTTTCACCCTCCTGCATGTTCAGGCCCCGATCACACAAAATCTTTTTCACTCCATCTTTCCACCTCCAATTTGGTCTCCCTCTTCTCCTTGTTCCCTCCACCTCCGACACATATATCCTCTTGGTCAATCTTTCCTCACTCATCCTCTCCATGTGCCCAAACCACTTCAAAACACCCTCTTCTGCTCTCTCAACCACGCTCTTTTTATTTCCACACATCTCTCTTACCCTTACGTTACTCACTCGATCAAACCACCTCACACCACACATTGTCCTCAAACATCTCATTTCCAGCACATCCATCCTCCTGCGCACAACTCTATCCATAGCCCACGCCTCGCAACCATACAACATTGTTGGAACCACTATTCCTTCAAACATACCCATTTTTGCTTTCCGAGATAATGTTCTCGACTTCCACACATTCTTCAAGGCCCACAGGATTTTCGCCCCCTCCCCCACCCTATGATCCACTTCCGCTTCCATGGTTCCATCCGCTGCCAGATCCACTCCCAGATATCTAAAACACTTCACTTACTCCAGTTTTTCTCCATTCAAACTCACCTCCCAATTGACTTGACCCTCAACCCTACTGTACCTAATAACCTTGCTCTTATTCACATTTACTCTTAACTTTCTTCTTTCACACACTTTTCCAAACTCAGTCACCAGCTTCTGCAGTTTCTCACATGAATCAGCCACCAGCGCTGTATCATCAGCGAACAACAACTGACTCACTTCCCAAGCTCTCTCATCCCCAACAGACTTCATACTTGCCCCTCTTTCCAAAACTCTTGCATTTACCTCCCTAACAACCCCATCCATAAACAAATTAAACAACCATGGAGACATCACACACCCCTGCCGCAAACCTACATTCACTGAGAACCAATCACTTTCCTCTCTTCCTACACGTACACATGCCTTACATCCTCGATAAAAACTTTTCACTGCTTCTAACAACTTTCCTCCCACACCATATATTCTTAATACCTTCCACAGAGCATCTCTATCAACTCTATCATATGCCTTCTCCAGATCCATAAATGCTACATACAAATCCATTTGCTTTTCTAAGTATTTCTCACATACATTCTTCAAAGCAAACACCTGATCCACACATCCTCTACCACTTCTGAAACCACACTGCTCTTCCCCAATCTGATGCTCTGTATATGCCTTCACCCTCTCAATCAATACCCTCCCATATAATTTACCAGGAATACTCAACAAACTTATACCTCTGTAATTTGAGCACTCACTCTTATCCCCTTTGCCTTTGTACAATGGCACTATGCACGCATTCCGCCAATCCTCAGGCACCTCACCATGAGTCATACATACATTAAATAACCTTACCAACCAGTCAACAATACAGTCACCCCCTTTTTTGATAAATTCCACTGCAATACCATCCAAACTATTTCATCATACAAGCCTTTTTTACAGTCCCTCTTACTTTCACCACCTTCTGTGCACCCATGTCATTACCTGTTTTCTAAAATCAGCAACAAACTTTCAACCACACCTCCATCAGACATCCCACAAGCTACCCCTGTAAGCACATTCAAATATAAGAGTTTCTCTGTCGTATGTCTATCAATAGGTACATAATCCAGTAAGGTCCCTTTAAAATCTTTCTTACTCATATATAATTGGCATGTTTCTTTTGTTAAACAAGGTATTCCCAACCACCAGTCCTTTTTCAGCAAACAATTCTATAAGCTTTTCACTGTTTTCATTCATGGGACTGGATACCCCCATACCTTCAATGACACTATCCACTTTCACATCCAATGCATACATCACTAATACCCGATCCCTTACATCAAGATTGCTGACACTCTCACTCAGCTCCTCTCAAAACACTTGCCTCTCTTTATCACTGCTCTTGCTTCTAGGTGCATGACACTAATATAATCACCAAACCCTCACAATGCACTCTCATTTTTACCCAAATTAGTAGGGGGTTCACTTCCTTATGCTCTTACTCACATTCCCACAACTCTTTCTTTAACAGAATAGTTTATCCTTCCTAGACTCTTTACTAAACATTAACCCCTGACTTTAACCTAAAACACTTCTAAACTATCTTTTCCCTTTCCCTTAATGTTACCTCATTCAGAGCCAGAACATCCAGGTTCCTGTCTTCAAACACACTACCTACCTCTCCCTTACTTTTCATCTTTGTTACATCTACACACATTCAGACACCCCATCCTAAGCCTTCAAAGAGGATGAGCACTCCTTATTTGCCTCCTTCCTCTGTTACAACTTTTAGAAACTGATAAACAAAAAAGGGAAGTCTTCTAGCTACCACTCCTGTCCCTTTTAGTTTCCTTTAGTGACACATGGAATAAATGGGAGCATCAGTAAAGGGGTCAAATGGGGAATGGTAGCATGCACATATAAAGTGAAGAGGAGATGGAGTGAATACTGTGAAGGACTATTGAATGTGTTTCATGATATGCTGGTAGATGTTGGGTATGTGGGTCAATGAGGTATGCAATGGGAAAGAGTCTTGCCAAGAGGGTTAATGAGAAGACAGGTGATGGAAGCCTTGTATAACATGTAAGTGTGACAAGGTGGCCAAAGTAGATGGGATTGCGGTTGTACTTCTCAACAGAGGAGGTGACAGTGTTCATGACTGGTTAGTGAAGATTTATAATGTATGAACTGCTCATGGTGAGGTGTCTGAGGATTGGCAGAATGGCTGTATTGTGCCACTGTATAAAGGCAAGGGAGACAACAGTGAATGTTCAAGTTACAGAAGCATAAGTTTGTGTAATGTACTTGGAAAGTTGTGTGGGAGAGAAGTGATTGAGAGGGAGGTGACATGCACAGAGTTTTAGACTGGGGAGCAACAATGTGGCTTCAAGAGTTGTAAAGGATGTGTTGATCAAGTGTATGCTTTGAGGAATGCATGTGAAAAATACTTAAAGAAACAGATTTTGTAGATAACATTTATGGATCTGAAGAAAACATATGACAGATTGATAAAGATGCTCTGTGAAAGATGTTAGAAAAAAGTTTTGAAGGAGAAAAGCAGCCAAGGGCAATGAAGTTTTATTAAGAGAGCAATGCATGTGTGCAAGTAAAAATAAGGGAGGGTGAGTGGTTTGAGTTCAAGATGGGCTTGCTTACAGGGTGTGTGATGTCATTATGCTTAATCAATTTGTTTATGGATGGCTTTGTGATAGAAGGTCTGCAGTCTGTTAGGGGTTTCAGGGCATAGGAGGAGAGTAAGTTATTATTTACTGATGATATGGTGCTGGTGGCAGATTCAAGTGAGAAACTGCAGAAGCTGGTTTCTGAATTTGGAAGTGTGTGAAAGGAGAAAGTTTACAGTGAATGTGAATAAAAATGAAGTTATTACATTTAGCACAGGGTAGACATGTTAGGTGGCTTTGAGTTCAAACAGAGTAAACATGGAAGAAGTGAAGTGCTTTAGATACTTGAGAGTAAACAAGTTAGCAAATGAAACCATGGAAGCTGAAATGAGTCATAGGGTAGGTGAGGGGGCAAAAGTCCTGGGAGTACTGTGAAATGTGTGGAAAGAGAGGTCACTATCTGGGAGGGCAAAGATAAGTACATCTAAAGATATAGTAATCCTGACATGGATGCATAGATACCAGGCATGGGCTCTAGATGAGTATGTACGGGAGGAAGTGAATGTGTTGAGAATGAAATGTTTGATGACACTATGTGGTGGGGTATAATTGAGAGGATGACAAGTGTGTGCTGAAATGGTTTGGACATATAAAGAAAATGAACAAGATGGCAAACACAATATGTGTGTGTGTCATAAGTGAAGGGGACAAGGAGGATGGGTAAAATAAACTGAAGATGGAAGGATGGAGTGATTAAAGGTTTTGAATGCTAAAGGTGAGTATATCATATGAATCATGTCATCACACAAGCCCCCTTTTTCAAGCTCACTAACTTTCAGCAACCTCTTCCTACCCATATCATTTCCTATTTTCCTAAGGCCCCACTGTAACTATCATCCCCACTATACCAAGTAGTAATCAAACATCTCAGCAGATGCCCCTCTAAGCACATCCACACCCAAGATTTTTTCTTTTGCATGCCTATTAGTTAGTTCATATTTCAATGATGCCTGCTTATCATCTATACTACTCATGCATATATATATATATATATATATATATATATATATATATATATATATATATATATATATGTATTTTTTTTTTTTTTTTTTTTTTGCCGCTGTCTCCCGCGTTTGCGAGGTAGCGCAAGGAAACAGACGAAAGAAATGGCCCAACCCACCCCCATACACATGTATATACATACTTCCACACACGCAAATATACATACCTACACAGCTTTCCATGGTTTACCCCAGACGCTTCACATGCCTTGATTCAATCCACTGACAGCACGTCAACCCCGGTATACCACATCGCTCCAATTCACTCTATTCCTTGCCCTCCTTTCACCCTCCTGCATGTTCAGGCCCCGATCACACAAAATCTTTTTCACTCCATCTTTCCACCTCCAATTTGGTCTCCCTCTTCTCCTCGTTCCCTCCACCTCCGACACATATATCCTCTTGGTCAATCTTTCCTCACTCATTCTCTCCATGTGACCAAACCATTTCAAAACACCCTCTTCTGCTCTCTCAACCACGCTCTTTTTATTTCCACACATCTCTCTTACCCTTACGTTACTTACTCGATCAAACCACCTCACACCACACATTGTCCTCAAACATCTCATTTCCAGCACATCCACCCTCCTGCGCACAACTCTATCCATAGCCCACGCCTCGCAACCATACAACATTGTTGGAACCACTATTCCTTCAAACATACCCATTTTTGCTTTCCGAGATAATATTCTCACCTTCCACACATTCTCCAATGCTCCCAGAACCTGAATCAGCCACCATCATCATCAGCGAACAACTGACTCACTTCCCAAGCCCTCTCATCCACAACAGACTGCATACTTGCCCCTCTCTCCAAAACTCTTGTAATCACCTCCCTAACCACCCCATCCATAAACAAATTAAACAACCATGGAGACATCACACACCCCTGCCGCAAACCGTCATTCACTGGGAACCAATCACTTACGTATCATTTACATATTTTTCACATGAGTATTTTGTGTGTATCATATGTATCAAAGTCTTATTTTCATTACAAATAAAATATTGATACTAAAGATTTCATTTCTTTTGTTCTTATAATGCCTACATCTTGCATCATGCCAAGATGAAATAGATGCACTCTCCATAAGGATCTATGGGTGACTGAGATGCATGATATTTCTCCACCCTGGCTAATAGCATCATCTGACTTCCAAAAAGGCAGTCCCTGAATGTGGGCAATTAAGACAAAGTGAAAAAAAAAAATTAATACATCTATTGACATGCACCAAAGTCATGTATGCCTGTCTCTACTGATGCATATCATATCTATTTATAATCTAACCCAGGACCAATGTCCATAAAAGTCATGGTGTTACCTAAGACCTGTTTCTAAAGGCTCCTGCAGCCCAGAGCTGCACTACTTCCAACAGCAGGGAAATAAAGGCTCCTTTAGAGCAAGGAGTTCTTTGGCATGACTGTACTCCCAATGATATAGTTTTGCCCAAGCGAATCTTTACTCAAGGTGTAATCTCAGGCAGGTAGAAGCTGGTAACACCTGCGCATTGCATTCAGGGGGTTAATCATGCTTCCATATTATGCTTTTATGGTTGAAAACAGTTAAACTAATTTTCTGATAGGATTTACATATATCCAGAAAAGCAAACTGCACACACACACACAAGCTTTTGCTTCAAACAAGACAAAGAAAATTTTGAAAATTTGCAACTTTTACCTGGAGAGTGGTTGGGGCATCCTGTAAAGTTGGTCCTGAGTTGGCTGTATCTGATCTACTCCTGGAGCCTTCACCACGTGTGCCAGACACAACACCCAAGGGATCCAACACCATGTACTTTTTGTACCTAGAATTTAAAAAAGAAAATCAGCTACAGAGAAAATGAAACTTCTCACTAAAGTCAAAGACTTCCAAATCAGAAATATAAACATCCATGACTATCAGAAAGTAAGTGACTACAGAAACCCAATGAACAAGTCAGCAAGTTAACAAAATAGTTATCCACACTACAAATAGATAACTGATCATGAGTTCACGTTTTTTCTCTTTTCATCATGGTGAACATAGCATGCACCAAACATGCCTCAGTCAACAGCCATCTCAGGTAAAAGCAAAGAAAGAAAAGAAAAAGAATGGAGAAGTTAAACAGGACTCTGCAGGTGTTTATAGTCCTGACCCTCAACTGCCACATTACCCACTTTTTCATTCAAATCATCTCTCACTTATATCTGATCATTCGCATCAAAACTGCTCAACACAGTCCCTCAGTTGCTCCCAAAACACTCGCCTCTCTTCATCATTCTTATGGTGACCAGTGCATAATCACTATTAAACATTCACCTCCTGTACTCCACATTCATTTTTACTTACATCAGTCCATAGTTTTCTGTCTTATACTCTTTCAAGAACTTCAACAAGTCGATAAGACATTCGCAAACCATTCTTCCTCCTTATCCTTGAGCTTTAACTAACTCAGAGTCAGAGCATCCACATTCCTTCCCCAAACAATACTACCTATATCTTCTTTCTTCTCATCTTGGTTGCATCCACACACTTGATCCTCGGAGAAGGATAAGCACACCTTGCTTGGCTCCTTCTTCTGTTCAACTTTTTGAAATGAAAATACAAGAAGAGAAAGGACTCCAGCCAACCAACTCCCACCCCCCTTAGTCACCTTCTACAACACGCAAGGGACGCATGAAGTATTCTTTATACCCTATCCATTATTCCCCGTATCTATTTTCATATCTGTTCATCAATTCTCATGTTATAGAATAGCACCTGGAACAGACAAAGAAAGCCTGCAATTGCTCACAACCATTCTCTAGCTGTCATAAGTAATGCACTGAAACAACTGCCCCCTATACATAAACAGGACCTACATATCTTTCAGTGGTTTCCCTCAGTTACTTCATATGTCTTGGCTTAGTCTACAGCTACCACATCATCCCCTGTATACCATGGGGCTTCAAGTCACTCTTTCCATTGGAAACCTTTCACTCTTCTACATAACAGGCCTCTAGCACTCAAAATATTTTTCATCCCACCCTTCCATCCCAATTTGGTATCCCTCTTCTCCTTGCACCCTCAGCTTCTGACACATATATCCTCTTTGTCAATCTCTCCTCACTCATTTTCTCTACATGTCCAAGCCATATCAGCACACTTTCTTCAGCTCTTTCAATCACACTCTTCTTATTACTACATCTCTCTCTCTCTTACCCTTTTATTACTTACCTGATCAAACCAACTAATATGTCCTCAAATATTTAATCTCCAACATGTCCAGCCTCCTCTGCACACCTTCATCTATAATCTATGCCTTGCATCCATCACAATTCTCAATGAGATTACTTTACCTTGAAACATATCCATTTTTGCCCTCCCTGGTAGTAACCTCTTTTGCTACACATTTCTCAATTCTCTAAGACCTTCACCCTCTCATTCACTCTATGACTTACTTGTGCTTCCATGGTTCCATTTGCTGCCATGTCTAATCCCAGGTATCTAAAATATTTTCACCAAATTTTCTCAATTTAAACTCAAACCCCAACTAAGTTGTCCCTCAACTCTGATAAATCTAAATACTATGCTTTTATTCACATTTACTCTAAACTTCCTTTCACACACTCTCCCAAATTTAGCCATGAACTCCTGCATTTTCTTGCCTGAATCTGCCAGCAGTGCTGTGTCATCAGTAAACAACCGACTCACTTCCTAGGTACCCCTAACAAACTGCATGCATAATCACCCCTCTCACCAAGACCTTCGTATTTACTTCCCTAACCATTACATCTATAAAGAAATCAAAGAGCCATGGTGATATCACACATTCCTTCACCTGGAACCTCACTCCACACACCCCTTCATCTGGGACCACTCACTCACCTCTCTTCCTACTTGCACACACTCCTGATAAAATTTCTCATTGCTTCTAGTAGCTTCCCTCCCATACCATATATTCTTAAGACCTTCCACAAGGGAACGCTATCAATATTATCATATGCTTTCTCCAGATCCATAAATGCCACATACAAATACTTCTGTTTCTCTAAGTATTTCTCACACATCCTTCACAGAAAACACCTGATCCACATATCCTCTTCTAGTCTTGAAACCACACTGCTCCTCCCCAGTCTGGTATTTTGTACATGCCTTCACCCTCTTAATCACACTTTCCCATACAAAAGACCAGGTACACTCAACATACTCATACCTCTGAAGTTTGAACACTTCCCTTTCCTCCTTGGCTATATACAAAGGCAGTATACATGTATTCCCTCAATCTTAAGGCACCTCACCATAATCCATACATACAATGGAAATTCTAATTAACCAATCAACAACACAGTCACCCCCCTTTCTCAAGAAATTCAATGCAACACCACCCACTCCAGTCACCTTGCCACATCTCATGTTACCCAAAGCTTTCATCACCTCTTCTCTCTTCACCAAGCCCCTTTCTGTGACTCTCTTATACTGCATACCTTCCCAACCCAAACACCCTACATCTACCACCCTATTATCAAACATGTTAAACATTCCTTCTGAAAACTCACTCCACCTCTAGTTTACCTCATCACTACCTATTTTTTCTTTTATGTTAGCTGAGATGGCATGGGTAAGTGAGGCCCTAATGAAGGCCATCTCACTGATGCTATATATACATGTACCCTAGCCTGAGTCACGTACCCATTTCATGGACCAACCAAGGATGGATGAACAGCTAGGTTGACTGCAGACTGACTACCAGAACCAGGATTAGAACCTATGTGCCCGACCCTGGGTGGCCCGTGAATGCGTTGCAGGCAGGAACACTAACCACTACACCACAAGAGTCCATTTGCCTCCTTAACTGATGTTCCCATTTATTTTCTTGTTTTTCTCACCATAAACCTCCTTCCAAAATATCTTATTCTCCTTGAAGTTTACTGATATTCAATCACCCCAACTCTCACTTACCCTCTTTTTCAACCTCTGCACCTTCCTCTTGATCTCCTGCTGCTTTCTCTTGTATATCTCCTAATCATTTTCACTTCTTCCCTATAAATTCTGCCAATACACCTCTCTTTTCTTTTTCACTAGCAGTTTTACTTCATCATCCCACCACACACTACCCTTTCCCACCTGCCCACCTCCCACCTGCTGTGTGCCACTCAATTTTCACACATGCCAGCACTGCTTCCCTAAAAATCTCCCATTCCTCACCTACTTCCCTTTCTTCCATTCACTCTCACCTTCTGCCATCCCACAGCCATTCTCTCCTCATATTTCTTCACACAAATCTCTTTTCTAAGCTCACTTCCACCACCCTCTTCTCACTTATACCATTTCCTCTATTCCAAAAAACCTTTACAAATCTTCGCCCTTGCCTCCACCAGGTAATGACCAGACATCCCACCAGGTGCCCCTCTCAACACATTCACATTCAAGAGTTCTCTTCTGCATCCATGAGGACAATATGTGTCAGACATGATTTGATCAAGTAAGCAGTAAAAGGGTAAGAGAGATGTGTGGAAATATGAACAGTGTAGATGAGAGAGCTTTAGATGGTGTGCTGAAATGATCTGGACATATAAGAAATGAGTGGGAAAGCTCTTGCCAAAATAATTATTGAGGTTTGTGGTTACAAAGAGGCTATATATGTTAGAAGTGTAGGAGAAAAGCAGAAAGGGAAGATCAAACAAGAGATGGAAGGATGGAGTAGAAAATATTTTGAGTGCCTGGGGCCTGAACATATAGGAGGGTAAAATGCATGCACAAGATAGAGTAAATTGGAGCAATGTGCTGTCAATGGCATGAACCAGGGGATATGAATTAACTGGGGAAAACCATGGAAAGGCCTGTGGAGCCTGGTTGTAACAGCTAGAGGGATGGCCGAGTGAACGAGGAGTTTTCTTCATCAGTTCCCAGTGCATATGTGAGAAATGGCAAACAAGTATGAAAAAATGTGGAATTTATGTATTTTCCTATGTACACACAGAACTTTAATTAAAAGAATATATGAAAAGAATAACCTTATTTTCATAGACAGTACTTATCTGATACAGGAAACTGTTTCTTCTACTCAAAAAATGACAATAAATTGGATGTGCAAATCTGGCATCCCACAACAACGAAATTAAGAGAACCAAGTTTTGTACAATGAGTGGCTGAGGGTTACAAAGCTATCAACCATGGGGGAAAGCATAGAGAACAGGAACATAACAGCCTTTAGGTTTCTAAATCAGCTGGATAAGACTGACAGTGAACAGTTCTTCATGAGATGCAGCACCAAAGTAACCAAAGGACATCTTAAAAAGCTGGGTGAAAACTTCTTAGAAAGGGTGTTAAAAAGTACTTGTTTAGTCTTAGGGTGGTTAATGGATGGAATAAATTAATCAATGAGACAATCAATGCTGGCAATTTACAAAGGTTCAAAAGGCTACTTGGTGGTATGGAAAGTTTGGGAAATAGGGACCCACAAGTGTAGAAGTCTCTGCACTGTACAAATACATAATCATATACGAACACTTTTTTGAGTTTATGGGTAACTGAGATGGGTGATAATTTTTCCACCTGTGGCAGTATACTACTAATGACATCTATGGATACAAGATGGAATCAAACATCAGCTGGGAATTCAAATGAAGGCAGAAACAATTAAACCTCACATGAGGTATGGAGGAGTCCTCAGTGATTTCTCACATTCTTCACTGCTCCCAGAACCTTCACCCCCTCCCCCACCCTGTGACTCACTTCTGCTTACATGGTTCCTTCTGCTGCTAAGTCCACTCTCAGATATCTAAAGCACTTCATTTCAGCCAATTTTTCTCCTTTCAAGCTTACATCCCAATTAACTTGTCCCTCTCCCCTACTGAACCTTGCTCTTATTCACATTTACTCTCAACTTTCTCCTTTCACACACTTTTCCAAACTCGGTCACCTACTTCTGCTGTTTCTTACTCGAATCAGCCACTAAAGCTGTATCATCGGCAAACAACAACTGAATCACTTCCCAAGCCCTCTCAACCACAACAGACTGCACACTCACCCCTCTCTCCAAAATTCTTGCATCTACCTCCCCTACCACTCTATCCATAAACAAATTACACAACCATGGGTACATCACACACCCCTGCTGCAAACCAACATTAACTGGGAACCAATCACTCTCCTCTCTTCCTAATTAAAATCTTTTCACTGCTTCTAGCAACTTACCTCCAACACCATATACTCTTAAGACCTTCACAAAGCATCTCTACCAACCCTATCACATGCCTTCTCCAGATCCATAAATGCTACATACAAATCCATCTGTTTTTCTAAGATTATTTTTTTATTATACTTTGTCGCTGTCTCCCGCGTTTGCGAGGTAGCGCAAGGAAACAGACGAAAGAAATGGCCCAACCCCCCCATACACATGTATATACATACGTCCACACACGCAAATATACATACCTACACAGCTTTCCATGGTTTACCCCAGACGCTTCACATGCCTTGATTCAATCCACTGACAGCACGTCAACCCCAGTATACCACATCGCTCCAATTCACTCTATTCCTTGCCCTCCTTTCACCCTCCTGCATGTTCAGGCCCCGATCACACAAAATCTTTTTCACTCCATCTTTCCACCTCCAATTTGGTCTCCCTCTTCTCCTCGTTCCCTCCACCTTCGACACATATATCCTCTTGGTCAATCTTTCCTCACTCATTCTCTCCATGTGCCCAAACCACTTCAAAACACCCTCTTCTGCTCTCTCAACCACGTTCTTTTTATTTCCACACATCTCTCTTACCCTTACGTTACTCACTCGATCAAACCACCTCACACCACACATTGTCCTCAACATCTCATTTCCAGCACATCCATCCTCCTGCACACAACTCTATCCATAGCCCACGCCTCGCAACCATACAACATTGCTGGAACCACTATTCCTTCCAACATACCCATTTTTGCTTTCTGAGATAATGTTCTCGACTTCCACACATTCTTCAAGGCCCCCAGAATTTTCGCCCCCTCCCCCACCCTATGATCCACTTCCGCTTCCATGGTTCCATCCGCTGCCAGATCCACTCCCAGATATCTAAAACACTTCACTTACTCCAGTTTTTCTCCATTCAAACTCACCTCCCAATTGACTTGACCCTCAACCCTACTGTACCTAATAACCTTGCTCTTATTCACATTTACTCTTAACTTTCTTCTTCCACACACTTTACCAAACTCAGTCACCAGCTTCTGCAGTTTCTCACATGAATCAGCCACCAGCGCTGTATCATCAGCGAACAACAACTGACTCACTTCCTAAGCTCTCTCATCCCCAACAGACTTCATACTTGCCCCTCTTTCCAAAACTCTTGCATTTACCTCCCTAACAACCCCATCCATAAACAAATTAAACAACCATGGAGACATCACACACCCCTGCCGCAAACCTACATTCACTGAGAACCAATCACTTTCCTCTCTTCCTACACGTACACATGCCTTACATCCTCGATAAAAACTTTTCACTGCTTCTAACAACTTTCCTCCCACACCATATATTCTTAATACCTTCCACAGAGCATCTCTATCAACTCTATCATATGCCTTCTCCAGATCCATAAATGCTACATACAAATCCATTTGCTTTTCTAAGTATTTCTCACACACATTCTTCAAAGCAAACACCTGATCCACACATCCTCTACCACTTCTGAAACCACACTGCTCTTCCCCAATCTGATGCTCTGTACATGCCTTCACCCTCTCAATCAATACCCTCCCATATAATTTACCAGGAATACTCAACAAACTTATACCTCTGTAATTTGAGCACTCACTCTAAGAATTTCTCATATAAATTCTTCAAAGCAAACACCTGATCCACAAATCCTCTACCACTTCTGAAATCACACTGCTCTTCCCCACTCTGATGCTCTGTACAAGCCTTCACCCTTTCATCCAATACCCTCCCATATAATCTTCCAGGAATACTCAACATAGGCCCTTGTCATTGCTTTGTTATAATTGTAGACTTCATACTTGCTAAACCTTTCACTGCTTCAGGTACTTTTTCTGTGTCCTTTAAAATTGTTGAGACTGTCGAATGGGACAACAGTAGATCACATGCAATCACATTAAATTTTTTTCCTCTTTCATTTTGGGTGATTACCTTCATTTTCAATTCCAAATCGAGCATCTTCCTCAGCTTCTTGACAGATCTATCAACATGTGATGGGGTTTTCCTCTTGCTCATCATCTTCTTAGGGGTTTAATACAAAATTGGGTTAATCCAGCATGAAAATTCATCAGATTCACTTGAATAACACACCCTTAACACACCCAGATGCTTCACATGCCCTGGTTCAATCCACTGACAGCATGTCAAACCCGGTATACCACATCGTTCCAATTCCCTCTATTCCTTGCATGGCTTTCACTCTCCTTTATGTTCAGGCCCCAATCGCTCAAAATCTTTTTCACTCCAACCTTCCACCTCCAATTTGGTCTCTCACTTTTCCTCGTTCCCTCCACCTCGACACATATATCCTCTTTGTCAATCTTTCCTCACTCATTTTCTCCATGTGACCAAGCCATTTCAATACACCCTCTTCTGCTCTCGCAATCACACTCTTTTTATTACCACACATCTCTCTTACCCTTTCCTTACTTACCCGATCAAACCACCTCACACTACACATTGTCCTCAAACGTCTCATTTCCAACACAACCACCCTCCTCCGCACAACCCTATCTATAGCCCACGTCTTGCAGCCATATAACATTGTTGGAACCATTATACCATCAAACATACCCATTTTTGCTCTCCGAGATAATATTCTCGCCTTCCACACATTCTTCAAAGCTCCCAGAACCTTCACCCCCTCCCTCACCCGGTGACTCACTTCCTCTTCCATGGTTCCATCCGCTGCTAAATCCACTCCCAGACACGTAAAACACTTCACTTCCTTCAGTTTTTCTCCATTCAAACTTACCTCCCAATTAACTTGTCCCTCAACCCTACTGAACCTAATAACCTTACTCTTATTCACATTTACCCTCAGCTCTCTTACTTCACACACTTTACCAAACTCAGTCACCAGCTTATGCAGTTTCTCACCCAAATCAGCCACCAGTGCTGTATCATCAGCAAACAACTGACTCACTTCCCAAGCCCTCTCATCCACAACAGACTGCATACTTGCCCCTCTCTCCAAAACTCTTGTATTCACATCCCTAACAACCCCATCCATAAACAAATTAAAAAACCATGGAGACATCACACACCCATGCCGCAAACCGACATTCACTGGGAACCAATCACTTTCCTCTCTTCCTACTCGTATACACGCCTTACACCCTCGATAAAAATTTTTACTGCTTCTAGCAACTTACCTCCCACACCATATACTCTTAATACCTTCCACAGAGCATCTTTACAACTGTATTGAAAGATATATATAACTGAAAGATATATGTAAATCAAAATATTGCACCTTTACTTCCCATGCTTTCCCCGCATGTCAGAGAAGGTGACTAAAGGGGATGGGAGCAGAGGGCTAGAAACCCTCCCCTCCTTGTATTTTAACTTTCTAAAGGGGAAAACAGAAGAAGGAGTCTGCAGGGAGTGCTCATCCTCCTCGAAGGCTCAGACTGGGATGACTGGGGTGTCTAAATGTGTGTGGATGTAACCAAGATGAGAAAAAAGGAGAGATAGGTAGTATATTTGAGGAAAGGAACCTGGATGTTTTGGCTGAGTGAAACGAAGCTCAAGGGTAAAGTGGAAGAGTGATTTGGGAATGTCTTGGGAGTAAAGTCAGGGGTTGGTGAGAAGACAAGAGCAAAGGAAAGAGTAGCACGACTCTGGAAGCAGGAGTTGTGGGACTATGTGATAATGTAAGAATGTAAACTCTAGATAATATGGATAAATCCGAAAGTGGATGGCGAGAGATAGGTGATTACTGGTGCCTATGCACCTGGTCATGAGAAGAAAGATCATGAGAGGCAAGTGTTTTGGGAGCAGTTGAGTGAGTGAGTGTGTTAGCAGCTTTGATGCACGAGACCAGGTTATAGTGATGGGTGAGTTGAATGCAAATGTGGCAGTTGAAGGTATAATTGGTGTACATAGGGTGTTCAGTGTTGTAAATGGAAATGGTGAAGAGCTTGTAGATTTGTGCTGAAAAAGGACTGGTGATTGGGAATACCTGGTATACATAAGTTTGTAAGTGAGAGAGATGGCCAGAGAGCGTTATTGGATTACGTGTTAACTGATAGGCGTGTGAAAGAGAGACTTTTGGATGTTAATGTGCTGAGAAGGGCAACTAGAGGGATGTACGATCATTATCTTGTGGAGGCAAAGGTGAAGATGAAAAGGTGAATATGTAAAGGTTTTCAGAAAAGAAGAATGTTGGGGTGAAGAGAATGGTGAGAGTAAGTGAGCTTGGAAAGGAGACTTGTGTGAGGAAGTAACAGGAGAGATTGAGTGCAAAATGGAAAAAGGTGAGAGCAAATGATGTAAGAGGAGTGGGAGAGGAATGGGATGTACTTAGGGAAGCAGTGATGGCTTCCCCAAAAGATGCTTGTGGCATGAGAAGCGTGGGAGGTGGGCAGATTAGAAAGGGAAGTGAGTTGTGGGATGAAGAAGTAAGATTATTAGTGAAAGAGAAGAGAGAGGCATTTGGACGATTTTTGCAGGGAAATAATGCAAATGAGTGGGAGATGTATAAAAGAAAGAGACAAGAGGTCAAGAGAAAGGTGCAAGAGGTGAAAAAGAGGGCAAATGAGAGTTGGGGTGAGAGAGTATCATTAAATTTTAGGAAAAATAAAAAGATGTCTTGGAAGGAGGTAAATAAAGTACTTAAGTCAATAGAACAAATGGGAACATCAGTGAAGGGGGCAAATGAGGAGGTAATAACAAGTAGTAGTGAAGTGAGAGGGATATGGAGTGAGTATTTTGAAGGTTTGTTGAATGTGTTTTATGAGAGTGGCAGATATAGGGTGTTTTGGTTGAGTTGGTGTGTGAAGTGAGAGAGTCGGGGAGAATGATTTGATAAACAAAGAAGAGGTTGCGAAAGCTTTGCGGAAGATGAAAGCCAGCAAGGTGGCGAGTTTGGATGGTATTGCTGCGGATTTATTAATAAAAGGGGGTGACTGTGTTACTGACTGGTTGGTGAGGATATTCAATGTATGTATGGTTCATGGTGAAGTGCCTGAGGATCGGTGGAATGCATGTATAGTGCCAATGTACAAAGGCAAAGGGGATAAAGGTGAGTGTTCAAGTTACAGAGGTATGAGTTTGTTGAGCATTCCTGGGAAATTATATGGGAGGGTATTGATGGTCAAGACATGTACAGAGCACCAGACTGGGACGGAGCAGTGTGGTTTCAGAAGTGGTAAAGGATGTGTGGATCAAGTGTTTGCTTTGAAGAACGTATGTGAGAAATACTTAGATAATCAGATGGATTTGTATGAAGCATTTATGGATCTGGAGAAGGCATATGATAGAGTTGATAGAGATGCTCTGTGGAAGGTTTTAAGAGTATATGGTGCGGGAGGTAAGTTGCCAGAAACAGTGAAAAGTTTTTATTGGGGATGTAAGGCATGTGTTCGAGTAAGAAGAGAGAAAAGTGATGGTTCCCAAAGAATGTCAGTTTGCAGCAGGGGTGTGTTATGTCTCCATGGTTGTTTGATTTGTTTATGGATGGGGTTGTTAGGGAGGTGAATGCAAGAGTTTTGGAGATAGGGGCAAGTATGCAGTCTGTTGTGGATGAGAGGGCTTGGGAAGTGAGTCAGTTGTTGTATGCTGATGATAATGCACTGGTGTTTGATTCAGAAAACTGCAGAAATTGGTGACTGAGTTTGGTAAAGTTTATGAAAGACGAAAGCTGAGAGTGAATGTGAATAAGAGCAAGGTTATTAGGTTCAGTAGGGATGAGGGACAAGTAAATTGGGAGGTAAGTTTGAATGGAGAAAAACTGGAGGAAGTGAAATGTTTTAGATATCTGGGAGTGGATTTAGCAGCAGATGGAACCATTTAAGTGGAAGTGAGTCACAGGGTGGGGGAGGGGGCAAAGGTTCTGAGAGCGTTGAAGAATGTGTGGAAGGGGAGAACATATCTCGGAGAGCAAAAATGGGTATGTTTGAAGGAATAGTGGTTCCAACGATGTTATACAGTTGTGAGGCATGGGCGATAGATAAGGTTGTGCAGAGGAGGGTGGATGTGTCGGACATGAGATGTTGGAGGACAATATGTGGTGTGAGGTGGTTTGATCGAGTAAGCAATGAAAGGGTAAGAGAGATGAGTGGTAATAAAAAGTGTGTCTAGCTGTCATGTATAATGCACCGAAACCACAGCTCCCTTTCCACATCCACGCCCAAAAAAACTTTCCATGGCTTACCCCAGATGCATCACATGCCCTGGTTCTATCCACTGACAGCACATCGACCCCGGTATACCACATCATTCCAATTCACTCTATTCCTTGCATGCCTTTCACCCTCCTGCATGCTCAGGCCCCGATCACTCAAAATCTTTTTCACTCCATCTTTCCACCTCCAATTTGGTCTCCCACTTCTCCTCGTTCCCTCCACCTCTGACAAACATATCCTCTTTATCAATCCTTCCTCACTCATTCTCTCCATGTGACCAAACCATTTCAAAACACCCTCTTCTGCTCTCTCAACCACACTTTTTATTACCACACATCTCTCTTACCTTTTCATTACTTACTCGATCAAACCACCCCACACCACATTTTGTCCTCAAACATCACATTTCCAGCACATCCACCCTCCTTTGCATAACTCTATCTACAGCCCATGCCTCACAACCATATAACATTGTTGGAACCACTATTCCTTCAAACATACCCATTTTTGCTTTCCAAGATAACGTTCTCAATTTCCACACATTTTTCAATGCTCCCAGAACTTTCACCCCCTCCCCCACCCTATGATCCACTTCCGCTTCCATGGTTCCATCTGCTGCCAAATCCACTCCCAGATATCTAAAACACTTCACTTCCTCCAGTTGTTCTCCATTCAAACTTACCTCCCAACTGACTTGTTCATCAACCCTACTGGACCTAATAACCTTGCTCTTATTCACATTTACTCTCAGCTTTCTTCTTTCGCACACTTTACCAAACTCAGTCACCAGCTTCTACAGTTTCTCACTCGAATCAGCCACCAGCACTGTATCATCAGCGAACAACAACTGACTTACTTCCCAAGCTCTCTCATCCACAACAGACTGCATACTTGCCCCTCTTTAGAAAACTCTTGCATTCACCTCCTTAACAACCCCATCCATAAACAAATTAAACAACCATGGAGACATCAAGCACCCCCGCCGCAAACCAACATTCACTGAGAACCAATCACTTTCCTCTCTTCCTACTCGTACACATGCCTTACATCCTTGATAAAAACTTTTCACTGCTTCTAACAACTTGCCTCCCACACCATATATTCATAATACCTTCCACAGAGCATCTCTATCAACTCTATCATATGCCTTCTCCAGATCTATAAATGCTACATACAAATCCATTTGCTTTTCTAAGTATTTCTCACATACATTCTTCAATGCAAACACCTGATCCACAAATCCTCTACCACTTCTGAAACCACACTGCTCTTCCCCAATTTGATGCTCTGTACATGCCTTCACCCTCTCAATCAATACCCTCCCATATAATTTCCCAGGAATACTCAACAAACTTATACCTCTGTTATTTGAGCACTCAATTTTATCCCCTTTGGCTTTGTACAGTGGCACTATGCAAGCATTCCGCCAATCCTCAGGCACCTCACCATGAGTCATATTTTTTAATTTCTTTTTTATTTTGCTTTGTCGCTGTCTCCCGCGTTTGCGAGGTAGTGCAAGGAAACAGACAAAAGAAATGGCCCAACCCACCTCCATACACATGTATATACATACACGTCCACACACGCAAACATACATACCTATACATCTCAATGTACACATATGTATACACACACAGACATATACATATATACACATGTACATAATTCATACTGTCTGCCTTTACTTATTCCCATCGCCACCTTGCCATACATGGAATAACATCTCCCTCCCCCCTCATGTGTGTGAGGTAGTGCTAGGAAAAGTCAAAACAGTCCCCATTTGTTCAAACTCAGTCTCTAGCTGTCATGTATTAATGCCCGAAACCACAGCTCCCTTTCCACATCCAGGCCCCACACAACTTTCCATGGTTTACCCCAGATGCTTCACATGCCCTGATTCAATCCACTGACAGCACGTCGACCCCGGTATATCACATCGATCCAATTCACTCTATTCCTTGCCTGCCTTTCACCCTCCTGCATGTTCAGCCCCAGATCACTCAAAATCTTTTTCACTCCATCTTTCCACCTCCAATTTGGTCTCCCTCTTCTCCTCGTTCCCTCCACCTCCGACACATATATCCTCTTGATCAATCTTCCCTCACTCATTCTCTCCATGTGCCCAAACCATTTCAAAACACCCTCTTCTGCTCTCTCAACCACGCTCTTTTTATTTCCACACATCTCTCTTACCCTTACAATACTTACTCGATCAAACCACCTCACACCACATATTGTCCTTAAACATCTCATTTCCAGCACATCCACCCTCCTGCGCACAACTCTATCCATAGCCCATGCCTCGCAACCATACAACATTGTTGGAACCACTATTCATTCAAACATACCCATTTTTGCTTTCCGAGATAATGTTCTCGACTTTCACACATTCTTCAAGGCTCCCAGGATTTTCGCTCCCTCCCCCACATACAGGTATGTTTTGGACAATCACATGTTTACCAAATGGCGTCCTAGCTTCGTCTCTTCGATGTATATCAACTGACTGTTATATTTCTCTCTTGTGTCTCCCCTGATGATGTGATTATTACACGAAAGTGCACTTGGGAACTTTTCATGGTTCATTTTCCCTGTGGACTCATAGGAATATACATATATATATATATTTATTTATTATATTATTTTGCTTTGTTGCTGTCTCCCGCGTTAGCGAGGTAGCGCAAGGAAACAGACGAAAGAATGGCCCAACCCACCCACATACACATGTATATACATACACGTCCACACACGCAAATATACATACCTATACATCTCAATGTACACATATATATACACACACAGACATATACATATATACACATGTACATAGTTCATACTGTCTGCCTTTATTTGTTCCCAGTGCCACCCCGCCACACATGGAATAACAACCCCCTCCCCCCTCATGTGTGCAAGGTAGTGCCAGGAAAGGCACCAAAGGCCCCATTCGTTCACACTCAGTCTCTAGCTGTCATGTAATAATGCACCGAAACCACAGCTCCCTTTCCACATCCAGGCCCCACACACTTTCCATGGTTTACCCCAGATGCTTCACATGCCCTGGTTCAATCCATTGACAGCACGTCAACGCCGGTATACCACATCGTTCCAATTCACTCTATTCCTTGCACGCCTTTCACCCTCCTGCATGTTCAGGCCCCGATCACCCAAAATCTTTTTCACTCCATCTTTCCACCTCCAATTTGGTCTCCCACTTCTCCTCGCTCCCTCCACTTCTGACACATATATCCTCTTGGTCAATCTTTCCCCACTCATTCTCTCCATGTGACCAAACCACTTCAAAACACCCTATTCTGCTCTCTCAACCATGCTCTTTTTATTTCCACACAGCTCTCTCACCCTTACATCACTTACTCGATCAAACCACCTCACACCACATATTGTCCTCAAACATCTCATTTCCAGCACATCCACCCTCCTGCGCACAACTCTATCCATAGCCCACGCCTCGCAACCATACAACATTGTTGGAACCACTATTCCTTCAAACATACCCATTTTTGCTTTCCGAGATAATGTTCTCGACTTCCACACATTCTCCAAGGCTCCCAGAATTTTCGCCCCCTCCCCCACCCTATGATCCACTTCTGCTTCCATGGCTCCATCTGCTGCCAGATCCACTCCCAGATATCTAAAACACTTTACTTCCTCCAGTTTTTCTCCATTCAAACTTACCTCCCAGTTGACTTGACCCTCAACCCTACTGTACCTAATAACATTGCTCTTATTCACATTTACTCTTAACTTTCTTCTTTAACACACTTTACCAAACTCAGTCACCAGCTTCTGCAGTTTCTTACATGAATCAACCACCAGTGCTGTATCATCAGCGAATAACAACTGACTCACTTCCCAAGCTCTCTCATCCACAACAGACTGCATACTTGCCCCTCTTTCCAAAACTCTTGCATTCACCTCCCAAACAATCCCATCCATAAACAAATTAAACAACCATAGAGACATCACACACCCTTGCTGCAAACCTACATTCACTGAGAACCAATCACTTTCCTCTCTTCCTACACGTACACATGCCTTACATCCTCGATAAAAACTTTTCACTGCTTCTAACAACTTGCCTCCCACACCATACATTCTTAAAACCTTCCATAGAGCATCTCTATCAACTCTATCATATGCCTTCTCCAGATCCATAAATGCTACATACAAATCCATTTGTTTTTCTAAGTATTTCTCACATACATTCTTCAAAGCAAACACCTGATCCACACATCCTCAAGCACTTCTGAAACCACACTGCTCTTCCCCAATCTGATGCTCTGTACACGCCTTCACCCTCTCAATCAATACCCTCCCATATAATTTACCAGGAATACTCAACAGACTTATACCTCTGTAATTTGAGCACTCACTCTTATCCCCTTTGCCTTTGTACAATGGCACTATGCAAGCATTCCGCTAATCCTCAGGCACCTCACCATGAATCATACATACATTAAATAACCTTACTAATCAATCAACAATACAGTCACCCCCTTTTTTAATAGATTCCACTGCAATACCATCCATACCTGCTGCTTTGCCGGCTTTCATCTTCCGTAAAGCTTTTACTACCTCTTCTCTATTTACCAAATCATTTTCCCTAACCCTCTCGCTTTGCACACCACCTCGACCAAAACACCCTATATCTGCCACTCTATCATCAAACACATTCAACAAACCTTCAAAATACTCACTCCATCTCCTTCTCACATCAACACTACTTTCTTCTCATGCCCAGGTGCATATGCACCAATAATCACCCATCTCTCTCCATCAACTTTCAGTTTTACCCATACCAATCTAGAATTTACTTTCTTACACTCTATCACATACTCCCACAACTCCTGATTCAGGAGTAGTGCTATTCCTTCCCTTGCTCTTGTCCTCTCACTAACCCCTGACTTTACTCCCAAGACATTTCCAAACCACTCTTCCCCTTTACCCTTTAGCTTTGTTTCACTCAGGGCCAAAACATCCAGGTTCCTTTCTTCAAACATACTACCTATCTCTCCTTTTTTCTCATCTTGGTTACATCCACACACATTTAGACACCCCAATCTGAGCCTTCGAGGAGGATGAGCACTCCTCGCATGACTCCTTCTTCTGTTTCCCCTTTTAGAAAGTTAGAATACACATGGTGACTGAGTTTGGTAAAGTGTGTGAAAGAAGAAAGTTAAGAGTAAATGTGAATAAGAGCAAGGTTATTAGGTACAGTAGGGTTGGGGGTCGAGTCAATTGGGAGGTGAGTTTGAATGGAGAAAAACTGGAGGAAGTAAAGTGTTTTAGATATCTGGGAGTGGATCTGGCAGCGGATGGAACCATGAAAGCGGAAGTGGATCATAGGGTGGGGGAGGGGGCGAAAATCCTGGGAGCCTTGAAGAATGTGTGGAAGTCGAGAACATTATCTCGGAAAGCAAAAATGGGTATGTTTGAAGGAATAGTGGTTCCAACAATGCTGTATGGTTGCGAGGCGTGGGCTATGGATAGAGTTGTGCGCAGGAGGATGGATGTGCTGGAAATGAGATGTTTGAGGACAATGTGTGGTGTGAGGTGGTTTGATCGAGTAAGTAACTTAAGGGTAAGAGAGATGTGTGGAAATAAAAAGAGCGTGGTTGAGAGAGCAGAAGAGGGTGTTTTGAAATGGTTTGGGCACATGGAGAGAATGAGTGAGGAAAGATTGACCAAGAGGATATATGTGTCGGAGGTGGAGGGAACGAGAAGTGGGAGACCAAACTGGATGTGGAAAGATGGAGTGAAAAAGATTTTGTGTGATCGGGGCCTGAACATGCAGGAGGGTGAAAGGAGGGCAAGGAATAGAGTGAATTGGATCGATGTGGTATACTGGGGTTGACGTGCTGTCAGTGGATTGAATCAGGGCATGTGAAGCGTCTGGGGTAAACCATGGAAAGCTGTGTAGGTATGTATATTTGCGTGTGTGGACGTATGTATATACATGTGTATGGGGGTGGGTTGGGCCATTTCTTTCGTCTGTTTCCTTGCGCTACCTCGCAAACGCGGGAGACAGCGACAAAGCAAAAAAAAAAAAAAAAAAAAAAAAATATGTATAAAAGAAGAGTGAATGTTGGGGTGAAGAGGGTGGTGAGAGTAAGTGAGCTTGGGAAGGAGACTTGTGTGAGGAAGTACCAGGAGAGACTGAGTACAGAATGGAAAAAGGTGAGAACAATGGAAGTAAGGGGAGTGGGGGAGGAATGGAATGTATTTAGGGAATCAGTGATGGATTGCGCAAAAGATGCTTGTGGCATGAGAAGAGTGGGAGGTGGGTTGATTAGAAAGGGTAGTGAGTGGTGGGATGAAGAAGTAAGAGTATTAGTGAAAGAGAAGAGAGAGGCATTTGGATGATTTTTGCAGGGAAAAAATGTAATTGAGTGGGAGACGTATAAAAGAAAGAGACAGGAGGTCAAGAGAAAGGTGCAAGAGGTGAAAAAAAGGGCAAATGAGAGTTGGGGTGAGAGAGTATCATTAAATTTTAGGGAGAATAAAAAGATGTTCTGGAAGGAGGTAAATAAAGTGCGTAAGACAAGGGAGCAAATGGGAACTTCAGTGAAGGGCGCAAATGGGGAGGTGATAACAAGTAGTGGTGATGTGAGAAGGAGATGGAGTGAGTATTTTAAAGGTTTGTTGAATGTGTTTGATGATTGAGTGGCAGATATAGGGTGTTTTGGTCGAGGTGGTGTGCAAAGTGAGAGGGTTAGGGAAAATGATTTGGTAAACAGAGAAGAGGTAGTAAAAGCTTTGCGGAAGATGAAAGCCGGCAAGGCAGCAGGTTTGGATGGTATTGCAGTGGAATTTATTAAAAAAGGGGGTGACTGTATTATTGACTGGTTGGTAAGGTTATTTAATGTATGTATGACTCATGGTGAGGTGCCTGAGGATTGGCGGAATGCATGCATAATGCCACTGTACAAAGGCAAAGGGGATAAGAGTGAGTGCTCAAATTACAGAGGTATGAGTTTGTTGAGTATTCCTGGTAAATTATATGGGAGGGTATTGATTGAGAGGGTGAAGGCATGTACAGAGCATCAGATTGGGGAAGAGCAGTGTGGTTTCAGAAGTGGTAGAGGATGTGTGGATTAGGTGTTTGCTTTGAAGAATGTATGTGAGAAATACTTAGAAAAGCAAATGGATTTGTATGTAGCATTTATGGATCTGGAGAAGGCATATGATAGAGTTGATAGAGATGCTCTGTGGAAGGTATTAAGAATATATGGTGTGGGAGGCAAGTTGTTAGAAGCAGTGAAAAGTTTTTATCGAGGATGTAAGGCATGTGTACGTGTAGGAAGAGAGGAGAGTGATTGGTTCTCAGTGAATGTAGGTTTGCGGCAGGGGTGTGTGATGTCTCCATGGTTGTTTAATTTGTTCATGGATGGGGTTGTTAGGGAGGTGAATGCAAGAGTTTTGGAAAGAGGGGCAAGTATGAAGTCTGTTGGGGATGAGAGAGCTTGGGAAGTGAGTCAGTTGTTGTTCGCTGATGATACAGCGCTGGTGGCTGATTCATGTGAGAAACTGCAGAAGCTGGTGACTGAGTTTGGTAAAGTGTGTGAAAGAAGAAAGTTAAGAGTAAATGTGAATAAGAGCAATGTTATTAGGTACAGTAGGGTTGAGGGTCAAGTCAATTGGGAGGTGAGTTTGAATGGAGAAAAACTGGAGGAAGTGAAGTGTTTCAGATATCTGGGAGTCGATCTGGCAGCGGATGGAACCATGGAAGCGGAAGTGGATCATAGGGTGGGGGAGGGGGCGAAAATTCTGGGAGCCTTGAAGAATGTGAGGAAGTTGAGAACATTATCTCGGAAAGCAAAAATGGGTATGTTTGAAGGAATGGTGGTTCCAACAACGTTGTATGGTTGCGAGGCGTGGGCTATGGATAGAGTTGTGCGCAGGAGGATGGATGTGCTGGAAATGAGATGTTTGAGGACAATGTGTGGTGTGAGGTGGTTTGATCGAGTAAGTAACGTAAGGGTAAGAGAGATGTGCGGAAATAAAAAGAGCGTGGTTGAGAGAGAAGAGGGTGTTTTGAAATGGTTTGGGCACATGGAGAGAATGAGTGAGGAAAGATTGACCAAGAGGATATATGTGTCGGAGGTGGAGGGAACGAGGAGAAGAGGGAGACCAAATTGGAGGTGGAAAGATGGAGTGAAAAAGATTTTGTGTGATCGGGGCCTGAACATGCAGGAGGGTGAAAGGAGGGTAAGGAATAGAGTGAATTGGAGCGATGTGGTATACCGGGGTTGACGTGCTGTCAGTGGATTGAATCAAGGCATGTGAAGCGTCTGGGGTAAACCATGGAAAGCTGTGTAGGTATGTATATTTGCGTGTGTGGACGTATGTATATACATGTGTATGGGGGTGGGTTGGGCCATTTCTTTCGTCTGTTTCCTTGCACTACCTCGCAAACGCGGGAGACAGCGGAAAAAAAAAAGAAAAAAAAAAGAAAACCACCCACATATTGCACTGTTTTACAATGTCATTGTATAATGAATACTGTGTAATGTAAATGTAATACATTATAGGCCCTGCAAAAATATTTCCCAATAGGTAGTGGCATATTTTCCAACTGTGCAATAACCCCCACCTGTAATGAAGTGTGTGAATTTAGTTAGCAAAGCTGTTTCTGGTACTTACGAATATATCCTGCCATGCTATTTCATGATACCAAATACACTACTCAACCTGGTCATCTGCAGAGGTGGTGCAACATAAACTGTTGCTCCGAGACCTGTTGTCGGTAGCACAAGTTTCCAGGTGTCACCTAATCCATCATGAAGCAGTATTCTGGTGGACAGCAACCCACCCACAGGCAATATCAGAGACACTGTGCCCTTTGTTATGAAGGGCAATAACAGCTCCTTGTGTTCCCTGTGAGGTTTCCATATTGACTGACATGTGTAAGGCACTACTGCCCCATACTGCCTCTGTTTTACACCCAGCATTCTCGTGTGGTTCATAGCACATGGTTCATAGTCCATGACATGTTCACCACAACTGAACCCTCTCTCATTATTTGGCTAAATAAAACATCAAACCGTAAAAATGAAACAAACACACTGAGTTAACCTCATTCTATCTTACCACATAGGTTGTAGATCACCAGTGGTGCCACCTACCTCCTTACACTATGTAGTGGTTGTCATTCAACTGTTAAACTCATTCCCATATGGCAACACTCATTGTATTGGATACCAAGTGGGTGGGTTGTGGGGATACACGTACCAACTCTCCCAACATGTCACAAGTTAATGTATGTTTTTGGTAGTCATCGATCACACCCTGTACTGGTACTTTCTGGAACTAGTGTACATATTCATACATGTTTGCCTTCATCCATTCCCAATGCCACCCTGCCCCACAATAAAAAGCACAAATGCATGAAGGGAAAGAAAAAGGATAACACATATATTCCCTTCTCTTCCCCCATACCTGATCATCGCCCCCTACATCAGCGAGGAGGCACCAGGAAACAAACAAAGAAAGGCCAAATCCCCTTACACTTATTCTCTAGCTGTCATGTGTGATGCACAGAAACCACAGCTCCCCATCCACGTCCAGGCCCCACACACCCCTACATGGATTGGTAAATTGTGAAAATATCAAAAAGCCTTGACATTGGTCCCTTTCCTAAAAAAGAAAAAAAAAATCAGATTTGGGATATCGCACTACAAACATTTCAAAAATCTAGCTTCAACTTTAAATTTCTTAAGCAGCCATGACCATAAAAGTCAACTTACGGATTGTGAGTTGTGTTGTAAAGGAGTAGTGAGGACACTGAGGAGAGGTGAGGTGGTAATCTTCCGAGCCCATCCTCGTGCTTCACATCCTCTAATCCCTGTACCTTGAGTGATGCTCCATGTCTTTCACGCACATGGTAAAACTTTAGCTTCTCCTGAGAATTTATATACACTGTAATGCCTTGGTAAAATGAAGTATATAGAAAGACATCCATCAAACTCATTCACAACACACTGAACAAAATACTCTTCATAATCCTGTGAGAAAAAATATGGACTAACCTTTAATAATAATTATCATTAAATTTTCACAATCTTTACCAATAAAACAGAAACATAACTCATGGTATGTTGTTTCCTAGCAACTGAGTACAGTATCACCATTTCTTAAAAAGGAGCCAAAACTGAGGAGTCAAAGATCTTTGTTTCCAACTTTCTGATTCAAACCAGCTTCAGATTTCAATCTGAAATGATACCTAAATACATGCATTTGATTTCTGCAGTCATTCTATTATCAACTTTGCTCTTCTCTGACACCATCCTCATATCCCAACCATCAAAATTTTTCCCATTACCTCCTCACATCTCTCATACTTCTCACCCTCTGAAAATCCTATCCTATTCATAACCCTCACCCAACTCTCATAATTCAAATCACTCATACCACAGCCTTAATAATCCTTCAACCTTTAACACTCTTCACTACCTTCAAATTCCTCAATTAATTTCTCTTTCCTTAACCTCTTACCATTCATCAATATAAACACATTCCTTATTTTCTTTATGCTTCACATATCTCCTTCCTCCCTCATCTCACACTCAATTTTTCACAATACTTACACCATTCCATCCCTCAATATGAAACCCTTCTAAATCCCTAGCCCCCTCCTACATCCACAAACCTCTTAAGTACAAGGCACCACAAATCAAATAAAACTGCCTTTGCTTTATTTTTGTCACATTAGCTGAGACAGTATGGGCAAGTGAATGCTCTAATACAGCCTCAGTTGTGATAACCTATTTGTACTTTATCTACAATAACCAAGTTCTAAAATTCATGCATGTTGTCTGCATCAACCAAGTCCTCATTTATTCTGTTCCATTAATCCACCACTAAGAAACTATTAAAGTATTTCTTTACATCCTTTTTAATAAGTTTCTCAGTTAATTTCATGTTATGTCCTCCTCTTACTTTAACCCTACATCTTTTTAATACTATTTACAGGCCACATCATTTATCCAATTCACTCTATTCCTTGCACACCTTTCACCCTCCTGTATGTTCAGGCCCCAATTCCTCAAAATCTTTTTCACTCCATCCTTCCACCTCCAATTCGGTCTCCCACTTCTTGTTCCCTCCACCTCCGACACATAAATCCTCTTTGTTAATCTTTCCTCACTCATTCTCTCCATGTTCAATACATCCTCTTCTGCTCTCTCAACCACACTCTCTTTACTACCACACATCTCTCTTACCCTTTCATTACTTACTCGATCAAACCACCTCTAGCCACATATTGTCCTCAAACATCTCATTTCCAACACATCAACCCTCCTCCGCACAACCTTATCTATAGCCCATGCCTCACAACCATACAACATTGTTGGAACCACTGTTCCTTCAAAATACCCATTTTTGCTCTCCGAGATAACGTTCTTGCCTTCCACACATTCTTCAACACTCCCAGAACCTTCGCCCCCTCCCCCACCCTGTGACTCACTTCCGCTTCCATGGTTCCATCCGCTGCCAAATCCACTCCCAGATATCTAAAACACCTCACTTCCTCCAATTTTTCTCCACTCAAACTTACCTCCCAATTGACTTGTCCCTCAACCCTACTGAACCTAATAACCTTACTCTTATTCATATCTACTCTCAGCTTTCTTCTTTCACACACTTCACCAAACTCATTCGCCATCTTCTGCAGTTTCTCATCCGAATCAGCCACCAGCACTGTATCATCAGCGAACAACTGACTCACTTCCCAAGCCCTCTCATTCACAACAGACTGCATATTTGCCCCTCTCTCCAAAACTCTTGCATTCACCTCCCTAACAACCCCATCCATAAACAAATTAAACAACCATGGAGACATCACACACACCTGCCGCAAACTGACATTCACTGGGAACCAATCACTTTCCTCTCTTCCTACTCGCACACATGCCTTACATCCTCAATAAAAACTTTTCACTGCTTCTAGCCCACACCATATACTCTTAATACCTTCCACAGAGCATCTCTATCAACTCTATCATATGCTTTCTCCAGATCCATAAATGCTACATACAAATCCATCTGTTTTTCTAAGTATTTCTCACACGTTCTTCAAAGCAAACACCTGATCCGCACAACCTCTACCACTTCTGAAACCACACTGCTCTTCCCCAATCTGATGCTCTGTACATGCCTTCACCCTCTCAATCAATACCCTCCCATATAATTTCCCAGGAGTACTCAACAAACCTATACCTCTGTAATTTGAACACCTTTATCCCCTTTGCCTTTGTACAATGGCACTACTCTTTTCATACTTGAATGCTGTTTACCATGTTAGTGAGGATGCACCAGGAAAATATGAAGAAAGGCAACAACCGCTCACATCCATTCTCTAGATGTCATGTCAAATGCTTCAAAACCACAACTCAATATCCACAACCAGGCCCCACAGACCTTCCAACATGCCCTAGTTTAGTCCACTGACAGCACATAAACCCCAGTGTGCCACATCGTTCCAATTCACTCTATACCATGCATGCCTTTCGTCCTCCTGCATGTTCAGGTGCTGATTGCTCAAAATCTTGTTCATTCCATCCTTCCATCTCCAATTTGGTTTCCCCATTCTCCTTGTTCCCTCCACTTCTGACACATGTATCCTCTTTATCAACCTTTCCTCATTCAATTTCTCCATATATCCCAACCATTTCAGCACACCCTCTTCTGCTCTCTCAACCACACTCTTCTCATTACCACACATCTCTCTTATCCTTTCATCACTTAATCAATGAAACCAACTCACACCAAAGATTGTCCTGGAACATTTCATTTCTAACACATCCACACTCCTACACACAGCCCCATCCATATATAGCCCACCCTCACATCCATATAATATTGTTGTTACTACTAATCCCTCAACCATACCCAGGAATACTCAACAAACCTATACCTCTGTAATTTGAACACCTTTATCCCCTTTGCCTTTGTACAATGGCACTACTTTTTTCATACTTGAATGCTGTTTACCATGTTAGTGAGGATGCACCAGGAAAATATGAAGAAAGGCAACAACCGCTCACATCCATTCTCTAGATGCCATGTCAAATGCTTCGAAACCACAACTCAATATCCAAAACCAGGCCCCACAGACCTTCCAACATGCCCTAGTTTAGTTCACTGACAGCACATCAACCCCAGTGTGCCACATGTTCCAATTCACTCTATACCATGCATGCCTTTCATCCTCCTGCATGTTCAGGTGCTGATTGCTCAAAATCTTGTTCATTCCATCCTTCCATCTCCAATTTGGTTCCCCATTCTCCTTGTTCCCTCCACTTCTGACACATGTATCCTCTTTATCAACCTTTCCTCATTCAATTTCTCCATATATCCCAACCATTTCAGCACACCCTCTTCTGCTCTCTCAACCACACTCTTCTCATTACCACACATCTCTCTTATCCTTTCATCACTTAATCAATGAAACCAACTCACACCAAAGATTGTCCTGGAACATTTCATTTCTAACACATCCACACTCCTACACACAGCCCCATCCATATATAGCCCACCCTCACATCCATATAATATTGTTGTTACTACTAATCCCTCAACCATACCCAGGAATACTCAACAAACCTATACCTCTGTAATTTGAACACCTTTATCCCCTTTGCCTTTGTACAATGGCACTACTTTTTTCATACTTGAATGCTGTTTACCATGTTAGTGAGGATGCACCAGGAAAATATGAAGAAAGGCAACAACCGCTCACATCCATTCTCTAGATGTCATGTCAAATGCTTCGAAACCACAACTCAATATCCAAAACCAGGCCCCACAGACCTTCCAACATGCCCTAGTTTAGTTCACTGACAGCACATCAACCCCAGTGTGCCACATGTTCCAATTCACTCTATACTGTGCATGCCTTTCATCCTCCTGCATGTTCAGGTGCTGATTGCTCAAAATCTTGTTCATTCCATCCTTCCATCTCCAATTTGGTTTCCCCATTCTCCTTGTTCCCTCCACTTCTGACACATGTATCCTCTTTATCAACCTTTCCTCATTCAATTTCTCCATATATCCCAACCATTTCAGCACACCCTCTTCTGCTCTCTCAACCACACTCTTCTTATTACCACACATCTCTCTTATCCTTTCATCACTTAATCAATGAAACCACCTCACACCAAATATTGTCCTGGAACATTTCATTTCTAACACATCCACACTCCTACACACAGCCCCATCCATATATAGCCCACCCTCACATCAATACAATATTGTTGTTACTACTAATCCCTCAACCATACCCATTTTTGCCCCCCCCCAGATAACATTCCCTCTTTCCACACATTCTTCAGTGCTCCCAGAACCCTCGTCCCCTCCCCCACCCTATGATTCACTTCCACTTCCATGGGTATTTATAGAGGGAATAATATATCCTTGCATTGGCCAGTTAACCAATTCATCAACCAACCCTGATGTGAGGATTAATAACTGGGTGAAAGGAAGGCTGACTGCCCGCCTAGGGTATAAGCCCCTGCAGGCTTGGTCCCAGGTGGGCTCATGCATGCATCATGGTCAGTAATGCTAACCAGTATGTAATAAACCACTTTTAATTATGAATAGATGAAACTATTCTACCTGTCTTTTACCTTTAACTCCCTTCCCATTTGAATGGGGTGGCTCATTTAAATAGAGCCCCTCAACTTACTTAGACATAACCTAAGAATTAAATAAAGTTTACTAAATTTGTTGAGTAATATCTATAGAATGATACGACCCATCTTGTAAACTACGTATTCTTACGTATCATATGAGTGATAATAAAAAAGTTGCTGTTGCATTCTTCAATTGCATAAGTACCTAAAACTGAATGCTGAATTACATGGTACTTGTAAGTCCCATGGCATTTATCATAAATAAAATGGTAAAAAATACTATAATTAAACCACATCACCTACAAACCATACTTTTGTCACTGTCATAAGAGCCTAATAATGGGACCTGAGTCACTTGAGAAAAATCTGAAGGCATTAAAACTTCTTTCTCTAACCTTCAACACTCCATCCTTCATACACAATACTCTTTTGACTCCACATCCACACCCAAAACCCTTCATAGTCTACACTCTCAAGTTTAAAATGATCCAAACACCACATCCACAATACTCCATAACCTCCTCTGACAAAATCCTTATGCCAAACTCTTCTTGCTTCATTCCCTCCACACCTTCCTGTCTCTATACCATCCTCATTCCCATCATTGCACCTTTTATATAGTTTATAAGTCCATATTCTCAACAGAGTACACCCTCATTAAACCATAGTTTCTAAACACTAGTTTCCCAGTAGCAACCCTACATACTCCACTTCCTATATCTTTGTTGGTTCTTTTTCTTTGATGTCTTCCTAAACTGGCTCTCCTAAAGCCCCTCAATCTCCACTATCCTTGCTTCTCCCCATTTCCTTAACTTGGCCACACTTCCCTAGTCTTTCATCATTCCTGGCTTTGCCCTAGATCTTGCCTCTCCCTAACATAATTAGCCCAAATCAAAACAGGAATTGCCCTTCCTTGGCTCTTCTCTCATTCTTGGTTATACCCTAACCCTTAGTTCTTATATTTTTTACATAAAAGACATTCTTTCTTCTGGCTTCTTAATCAAATGGCTTATCCCCTTCCTAGACTATACCTCTAGCACTCCCTCTATCATGGATATCCCCTTAACCATGACTTTTCCACACATCCCAAAGTCTTCCTAATTCTTAGCTCTCTCCAATCTCTGCCTCTTCTCCTGTCCCTACCCTCTTGCCTCACCTCACTTTTCTTCCTAAGCTCTCCTCTCATTCTTGGCTTTGCCCTAACCCTTAACTGTTACTCACATAATCGGATATGTGAAATCTCTGAACGCGTGTAAAATATCTATGTCTATCATACAGGTGTTCCTGCCATTTCATAAGTTGTTCCAGCCATTTCATATGCTGTTATCAAGAGGGTCTGAGTACCTAATATACCCAACTTGTATGGTAATGGGATAATGTTAATGGATAAAGATACTGAATTGAAAATCAATGGATAAAGATACTGTACTGAAAATCAGCGTACTTCAAATCTGTGCAACAAATCTGTAACCAAAAGTTATCAGCAGTTAACCAAGGTTATTCCAGGTGGCACCAATTTCCAAGTTGAACTAACCTATGCAGGTCCTTTTAGATTATGTCCACTATATTGGATATACACAGGTCTCTAGTGAAATTTGAAATGATGGAAATTCTTAATATTCAAGCCATATGTAATAAAATGGGTTTTTGCTTGGATGGATGGTTTGCAGCATTTTGGAATTCAAGTTCACATCACATAAAATAAAGAGAGGAATCGTATCACCAATAAAACTCTGCTGCAGCAGAATCAATGCTGAAAAAATATAAAACCTAACAGTACCCCTGTGAATTAAACAACCAACCTAATAGCTTGTAAGTTATTCTAGACAGGATCACTGTCATTTGAAAAATAAGCACAGGTATGGTGGTAAGATATAGGGCTTACACATAAGGACTGCAAATTATAAAACATGCTGTATAAGTGGCTTTCTGGCATTCAATTCCACATTGCTTTTATCACTGATGTGCTCTGCTGACAGAACAGGATCACACTTTGCAGTGTTAAACATGACAGAAGGATTCACTTGTTTCCAAATATGCTTCCTAATCTAACAATCTATATTTATTTATTATCAATTTTGCTTTGTCGCTGTCGCCCACGTTTGCGAGGTAGCGCAAGGAAACAGACGAAAGAAATGGCCCAACCCACCCCCATACACATGTATATACATACACGTCCACACACGCAAATATACATACCTATACATTTCAACGTATACATATATATACACACACAGACATATACATATATACACATGTACATAATTCATACTGTCTGCCTTTATTCATTCCCATCGCCACCCTGCTACACATGAAATAAAAAAACCCTCCCCCCCTCATGTGTGCGAGGTAGCGCTAGGAAGACAACAAAGGTCACATTTGTTCACACTCAGTCTCTAGCTGTCATGTAATAAAGCACCAAAACCACAGTTTCAGAAAATTATTTCTAATATATCTTATTCAACCATACTGCTTACTCTCTGACATATGGGCATTTTAGTTTAGTCCTGACAATTTCCCTGAGAGTAACAACGACCAAATAAATAAAAGCTGCAATATCAAAAAGTCTGGAATAAAAGTACAGATAGGTCTGCATATTATATGGGAGGGTATTGATTGAGAGGGTGAAGGCATGTACAGAACATCAGATTGGGGAAGAGCAGTGTGGTTTCAGAAGTGGTAGAGGATGTGTGGATCAGGTGTTTGCTTTGAAGAATGTGTGTGAGAAATACTTAGAAAAGCAAATGGATTTGTATGTAGCATTTATGGATCTGGAGAAGGCATATGATAGAGTTGATAGAGATGCTCTGTGGAAGGTATTAAGAATATATGGTGTGGGAGGAAAGTTGTTAGAAGCAGTGAAAAGTTTTTATCGAGGATGTAAGGCATGTGTACGTGTAGGAAGAGAGGAAAGTGATTGGTTCTCAGTGAATGTAGGTTTGCGGCAGGGGTGTGTGATGTCTCCATGGTTGTTTAATTTGTTTATGGATGGGGTTGTTAGGGAGGTAAATGCAAGAGTTTTGGAAAGAGGGGCAAGTATGAAGTCTGTTAGAGATGAGAGAGCTTGGGAAGTGAGTCAGTTGTTGTTCGCTGATGATACAGCGCTGGTGGCTGATTCATGTGAGAAACTGCAGAAGCTGGTGACTGAGTTTGGTAAAGTGTGTGGAAGAAGAAAGTTAAGAGTAAATGTGAATAAGAGCAAGGTTATTAGGTACAGTAGGGTTGAGGGTCAAGTCAATTGGGAGGTGAGTTTGAATGGAGAAAACTGGAGGAAGTGAAGTGTTTTAGATATCTGGGAGTGGATCTGTCAGCGGATGGAACCATGGAAGCGGAAGTGGATCATAGGGTGGGGGAGGGGGCGAAAATTCTGGGGGCCTTGAAGAATGTGTGGAAGTCGAGAACATTATCTCGGAAAGCAAAAATGGGTATGTTTGAAGGAATAGTGGTTCCAACAATGTTGTATGGTTGCGAGGCGTGGGCTATGGATAGAGTTGTGCGCAGGAGGATGGATGTGCTGGAAATGAGATGTTTGAGGACAATGTGTGGTGTGAGGTGGTTTGATCGAGTGAGTAACATAAGGGTAAGAGAGATGTGTGGAAATAAAAAGAGCGTGGTTGAGAGAGCAGAAGAGGGTGTTTTGAAGTGGTTTGGGCACATGGAGAGGATGAGTGAGGAAAGATTGACCAAGAGGATATATGTGTCGGAGGTGGAGGGAACGAGGAGAAGAGGGAGACCAAATTGGAGGTGGAAAGATGGAGTGAAAAAGATTTTGTGTGATCGGGGCCTGAACATGCAGGAGGGTGAAAGGAGGGCAAGGAATAGAGTGAATTGGAGCGATGTGGTATACCGGGGTTGACGTGCTGTCAGTGGATTGAATCAAGGCATGTGAAGCGTCTGGGGTAAACCATGGAAAGCTGTGTAGGTATGTATATTTGCGTGTGTGGACGTGTGTATATACATGTGTATGGGGGGGGTTGGGCCATTTCTTTCGTCTGTTTCCTTGCGCTACCTCGCAAACGCGGGAGACAGCGACAAAGTATATATAAAAAAAAAAAAAGGTCTGCATATGCTTAGCACATATTTTCTCATCCCTAACACTAGACTAGCAAATCCATCATTATGGTACAATGTATCTCTGAAATAGTTGGATAGAATCTTAATGAATAACTCACTTGGAGGGATGCTGGATCAAAAAGAAGATCTTCTTTTAACTTTACAGGAGCAGAGACAAATGGTACAGACATTTCACCTTTATGAAGTGGATGATAAGGCTCATACTTGTCTCCTCCTGGGTACTGAGCACTGGAAAATACCTGAGAAAAGAATTTATCAATTTGCCATACACCACGTGCTCTGAGAACAGTTATTTGTGCATGGGGGGGGTGTCACTCATGAGGCCTTATCTACATAAATTCCTTTTCCATAATTTTTTTAACTCTTTATTATTCTACTTTCACTCTCACTTAACTTGCTACATTTGTGTATTACTCTTTAACTACAAAAATATTTCTTTACATACTTTCACACTTGTTTAGTTTCATTTTGTACCCTGTAGCTGGCTGGTTCCTCCCTAATTTAAAGAATGTTTCAAAATCAACACTGTCAAATCAATTGAGGGACCTGAAAGTTGTAACATGTCTAACCCTTTCCTTCAATCTTAAGCATACAGCTGCTATCTTATCCCTTTAGTACAGCTCCCTTTTGTAAGGTAAATTTTTGTTGCAATCCACTGGAACTCAACAAATCTCACAGAGTCTTTAATTGGAGGAACCAAACTGGTTTGAACATCCAGTATATTCACAATAGATAAATGTTATGGAAAATTGCAATGAATCCTAATTCTGTTCTTTCATTTTAGTCAGGTTCCTAACCTATCTGGAATTAACATGTGAAAAAGAATACAGTATTTCCATACAATTGTTACAAGATTCACATTTGAAAAAAAAAAAAGACTTAGGACTCAAACTTAACTAAACTTATAGTTTTGCAGATTCCCATTCCTTGTGATACCTGGTGGTCAAAGAGATGACTACTACTGCTTCTTATTCCCTTCTTGTTTCTCAAATAAGACTTTTGCCTTATGTCTTCTGGATAAGAGAGTTGGCTGTGATACTTCAGTCACAATAATTGCCTAAAGTAATCCCAAGTTAAGCTCACAAATAGTGTCCTCTACATGACCAGGTTAGGGGAAGGGTTACAGATGAAACACACAGGAGGAGGGGCAGCCCGACCTACAAACTTCATAGCTTCTTTTACTCTTCATATCAGACTCTTATGCTGTCAACGTTAGCAGTAACAATTTCAAACACTAAAAGGCATTTGATCATGTAGAAAAAAAGGCCTAAAATGAGATGTAAAGGGAAAGAAGCTCATTCCTGGAATAAGACTCTCAGCTCTTATTGTATGAAGCAGTGAGTCGGCTGTAGAACTTCAAGGGCACAATAATTGCTCAAATCTGTAATGTGTCAAACAAGTTCTCTCATGTAGCAAGGTTGGGGAGGAAGTTTAGAAAAGAAGTAGAGGGGGAAGAGGCACTGACCACCACATTTCAATATTCTTTTTCTGAAACAGCTGTTATATCTATTTCCTAGGCACACATTCACTACTGCATTATAAATCAGAGCACTATATTATCAACTCTGCAATATACCAAACAGTGATATATCAAAAGCAGACTTACTGGAAGAAAAGTCTGTGATGAAATCCCATCTTTTGTTATATAACATGTGGTGTTTATCCCAATGGGTAGATGGTTGTTGATGGCAGAGGGTGGGGCTTTACAGGGATGGTGTGAGTAAACAATCTAGGCACAACTCTATGGAAGCATTTGTAAGTGCATAGAAAATAATGAAAAATAGTGAACTTACATCTGGTTAAAAGTTCACTGAACAGAATAAAATTGGCAAGATAATCAGCACCTGAGATTTAAATTGTGTATGTATAAAAGAATTTGAAATACCCATAGTGTCAAAGTAAAGTCTCTCCTAAACTACTCTCCTACTGGGAGGAAACAAACTGGAAGACAGAGTGATTATACCTTAGAAAAAAAGTTACATTATCTTACCTGGGTGGCTTTGGTTGCACCTGTCAGTCTGTCTACTTTAGCTTGAGCATTAGATGCCCTCTGTTTCAAACTCTGCAAACGATTTGATGTTTCTGATGAAGAAACGAGTCAGTTAAGAAATACACCACATTTCATCACGCTGCTAAAAAAAGATAATATTATGAAGACCCTGTTCACTTAAATGTGAAACTTTTGCCAAACTTAAAAAAACAATATGTACTTAGCTATCTACCTATACTTACATATGTTTCTGTATGTACATCCTGTTTCTGTATACAACTAGTGCTGATGCACTGTCTATACACAGGGGCTCTACAGAAAAGGAAATAGAGTAAAGCAAATGTCAGAGATCTGATAGTAATTAGCAATGTAAAACTTAGAGAAAATATTTAAAAGATAGTGCTTTTAAGCAAACTAAAGAGTGGAATGATGTGGAGATAATTTGCAAAACAAGAGACAAACAAAGACAAAAATTCTTATTGTATACAAAAGTAATAAAAAGCTTATTCCAGCCTCACACCTCAGTAAAGTTTACTCACAGATCCCCTACCCCTAGCAAATCAAACACTGAAAAAATGCATACACACTCAAATATCCTGACAAGCACTAACCAAACAACCTCCCAACTCAGTCAAACTCAAACCTGCCAAACATAAGACCCATCCGAAACCACACTCCCTAGAAAAACTAGTCAAACTCTTCTGCTTATGCTCTGGACTTCATCCATCACAATAACACTACAAACACAATTTCAAATTATCCAAAGACCTACTCAGCCCATAATGCAACCACAGTACCATAAAGAAGACACTGAGTGTAATAGTACTACTCAATTGCCCTGCACTCTCTAGACATACATAGACACACAACATCAAAACACTCCATGACCTGTGGTCCCAAATGCTTGATGTGGCCAGCTTCCTGAGGGCTGCAAGAGCCACATAAGACAGAAGGGTCTCCTGGATAGGAAGGTAGGGTAAACTTAACACTGCTGTGTTGTATGGTCACCAATAAAATGGAGGAAATTAAAGAAAACAAAGAGAATATAGAAATATTTCACAAGATGAATTGATTGGAGGATATGAATTTCCATGAACGATTAAGAGAACTACAACTTTACAGTGCAAACATGAGGGAGATATATATTTGATAATATATACTATCCCTGGGGATAGGGGAGAAAGAATACTTCTCATGTATTCCCTGCGTGTCGTAGAAGGCGACTAAAAGGGAAGGGAGCGGGGGGCTGGAAATCCTCCCCAATTGTTTTTTTCTTTTCTTTTTTTTAATTTTCCAAAAGAAGGAACAGAGAAGGAGGCCAGGTGAGGACATTCCCTCAAAGGCCCAGTCCTCTGTTCTTAACGCTACCTCGCTATCGTGGGAAATGGTGAATAGTATGAAAAAAAAAATATACTATATATTATACATTGGATGGTATTGCAGTGGAATTTATTAAAAAGGGGGTGACTGTATTGTTGACTGGTTGGTAAGGTTATTTAATGTATGTATGATTCATGGTGAGGTGCCTGAGGATTGGCGGAATGCTTGCATAGTGCCATTGTATAAAGGCAATGGGGATAAGAGTGAGTGCTCAAATTACAGAGGTATAAGTTTGTTGAGTATTCCTGGTAAATTATATGGGAGGGTATTGATTGAGAGGGTGAAGACAAGTACAGAGCATCAGATTGGTGAAGAGCAGTGTGGTTTCAGAAGTGGTAGAGGATGTGTGGATCAGGTGTTTGCTTTGAAGAATTTTTTTTTTTTTTTTCCGGTCTCCCGCGTTTGCGAGGTAGCGCAAGGAAACAGACGAAAGAAATGGCCCAACCCACCCCCATACACATGTATATACATACGTCCACACACGCAAATATACATACCTACACAGCTTTCCATGGTTTACCCCAGACGCTTCACATGCCTTGATTCAATCCACTGACAGCACGTCAACCCCGGTATACCACATCGCTCCAATTCACTATATTCCTTGCCCTCCTTTCACCCTCCTGCATGTTCAGGCCCCGATCACACAAAATCTTTTTCACTCCATCTTTCCACCTCCAATTTGGTCTCCCTCTTCTCCTCGTTCCCTCCTCCTCCGACACATATATTCTCTTGGTCAATCTTTCCTCACTCATTCTCTCCATGTGCCCGAACCATTTCAAAACACCCTCTTCTGCTCTCTCAACCATGCTCTTTTTATTTCCACACATCTCTCTTACCCTTACGTTACTTACTCGATCAAACCACCTCACACCACACATTGTCCTCAAACATCTCATTTCCAGCACATCCATCCTCCTGCGCACAACTCTATCCATAGCCCACGCCTCGCAACCATACAACATTGTTGGAACCACTATTCCTTCAAACATACCCATTTTTGCTTTCCGAGATAATGTTCTCGACTTCCACACATTCTTCAAGGCCCCCAGAATTTTCGCCCCCTCCCCCACCCTATGATCCACTTCCGCTTCCATGGTTCCATCCACTGCCAGATCCACTCCCAGATATCTAAAACACTTCACTTCCTCCAGTTTTCTCCATTCAAACTCACCTCCCAATTGACTTGACCCTCAACCCTACTGTACCTAATAACCTTGCTCTTATTCACATTTACTCTTAACTTTCTTCTTTCACACACTTTACCAAACTCAGTCACCAGCTTCTGCAGTTTCTCACATGAATCAGCCACCAGCGCTGTATCATCAGCGAAAAACAACTGACTCACTTCCCAAGCTCTCTCATCCCCAACAGACTTCATACTTGCCCCTCTTTCCAAAACTCTTGCATTCACCCCCCTAACAACCCCATCCATAAACAAATTAAACAACCATGGAGACATCACACACCCCTGCCGCAAACCTACATTCACTGAGAACCAATCACTTTCCTCTCTTCCTACACGTACACATGCCTTACATCCTCGATAAAAACTTTTCACTGCTTCTAACAACTTGCCTCCCAACTTGAAGAATGTATGTGAGAAATACATAGAAAAGCAGATGGATTTGTATGTAGCATTTATGGATCTGGAGAAGGCATTTGATAGAGTTGATAGAGATGCTCTGTGGAAGGTATTAAGAATATATGGTGTGAGAGGCAAGTTGTTAGAAGCAGTGAAAAGTTTTTTTCGAGGATGTAAGGCATGTGTACGTGTAGGAAGAGAGGAAAGTGATTGGTTCTCAGTGAATGTAGGTTTGCGGCAGGGACGTGTGATGTCTCCATGGTTGTTTAATTTGTTTATGGATGGGGTTGTTAGGGAGGTGAATGCAAGAGTTTTCTAAAGAAGGGCAAGTATGCAGTCTGTTGTGGATAAGAGAGCTTGGGAAGTGAGTCAGTTGTTGTTCGCTGATGATCTAATTCATGTGAGAAACTGCAGAAGCTGGTGACTGAGTTTGGTAATGTGTGTGAAAGAAGAAAGTTAAGAGTAAATGTGAATAAGAGCAAGGTTATTAGGTACAGTAAGATTGAGGGTCAAGTCAATTGGGAGGTAAGTTTGAATGGAGAAAAACTGGAGGAAGTAAAGTGTTTTAGATATCTGGGAGTGCATCTGGCAGCAGATGGAACCATGGGAGAGGAAGTGAATCATAGGGTGGGTGAGGGGGCGAAAATTCTGGGAGCCTTGAAAAATGTTTGGAAGTCGAGAACATTATCTCGGAAAGCAAAAATGGGTATGTTTGAAGGAATAGTGGTTCCAACAATGTTGTATGGTTGCGAGGCGTGGGATATAGATAGAGTTGTGCGCAGGAGGGTGGATATGCTGGAAATGAGATGTTTGAGGACAATGTGTGGTGTGGGGTGGTTTGATCGAGTAAGTAATGTAAGGGTAAGAGAGATGTGTAGAAATAAAAAGAGTGTGGTTGAGAGAGCAGAAGAGGGTGTTTTGAAATGGTTTGGTCACATGGAGAGAATGAGTGAGGAAAGATTGACCAAGAGGATATATGTGTCAGAGGTGGAGGGAATGAGGAGAAGTGGGAGACCAAATTGGAGGTGGAAAGATGGAGTGAAAAAGTTTTTGAGTGATCGGGGCCTGAACATGCAGGAGGGTGAAAGGCGGGCAAGGAATAGAGTGAATTGGATCGATGTGGTATACTGGGGTCGACGTGCTGTCAATGGATTAAATCAGGGCATGTGAAGCGTCTGGGGTAAACCATGAAAAGTTCTGTGGGGCCTGGATGTGGAAAGGGAGCTGTGGTTTCGGGCATTATTACATGACAGCTAGAGACTGAGTGTGAACAAATGGGGCCTTTGTTGTCTTTTCCTAGCACTACCTCGCACAATGAGGGGGGGAGGGGGATGTTATTCCATGTGTGGCGAGGTGGCGATGGGAATAAATAGGGGTAGACAGTATGAATCATTTTTTTTTTTCTTTTTTGCTTTGTCGCTGTCTCCCGCATTTGCGAGGTAGCGCAAGGAAACAGACGAAAGAAAATGGCCCAACCCACCCCCATACACATGCCTTGATTCAATCCACTGACAGCACGTCAACCCCGGTATACCACATCGCTCCAATTCACTCTATTCTTTGCCCTCCTTCACTTCCTCCAATTTTTCTCCATTCAAACTCACCTCCCAATTGAATTGACCCTCAACCCTACTGTACCTAATAACCTTGCTCTTATTCACATTTACTCTTAACTTTCTTCTTTCACACACTTTACCAAACTCAGTCACCAGCTTCTGCAGTTTCTCACATGAATCAGCCACCAGCGCTGTATCATCAGCGAACAACAACTGACTCACTTCCCAAGCTCTCTCATCCCCAACAGACTTCATACTTGCCCCTCTTTCCAAAACTTTTGCATTCACCTCCCTAACAACCCCATCCATAAACAAATTAAACAACCATGGAGACATCACACACCCCTGCCACAAACCTACATTCACTGAGAACCAATCACTTTCCTCTCTTCCTACACGTACACATGCCTTACATCCTCGATAAAACTTTTCACTGCTTCTAACAACTTGCCTCCCACACCATATATTCTTAATACCTTCCACAGAGCATCTCTATGAATTATGTACATGTGTATATATTAGGTACAGTAGGGTTGAGGGTCAAGTCAATTGGGAGGTGAGTTTGAACGGAGAGAAACTGGAGGAAGTGAAGTGTTTTAGATATCTGGGAGTGGATCTGGCAGCAGATGGAACCATGGAAGCGGAAGTGGATCATAGGGTGGGGGAGGGGGCGAAAATTCTGGGGGCCTTGAAGAATGTGTGGAAGTCGAGAACATTATCTCGGAGAGCAAAAATGGGTATGTTTGAAGGAATAGTGGTTCCAACAATGTTGTATGGTTGCGAGGCGTGGGCTATGGATAGAATTGTGCGCAGGAGGATGGATGTGCTGGAAATGAGATGTTTGAGGACAATGTGTGGTGTGAGGTGGTTTGATCGAGTGAGTAACGTAAGGGTAAGAGAGATGTGTGGAATGAATTTGGTGATCGGGCCTGAACATGCAGGAGGGTGAAAGGCGGGCAAGGAATAGAGTGAATTGGATCGATGTGGTATACTGGGGTCGACGTGCTGTCAATGGATTAAATCAGGGCATGTGAAGCGTCTGGGGTAAACCATGAAAAGTTCTGTGGGGCCTGGATGTGGAAAGGGAGCTGTGGTTTCGGGCATTATTACATGACAGCTAGAGACTGAGTGTGAACAAATGGGGCCTTTGTTGTCTTTTCCTAGCACTACCTCGCACAATGAGGGGGGGAGGGGGATGTTATTCCATGTGTGGCGAGGTGGCGATGGGAATAAATAGGGGTAGACAGTATGAATCATTTTTTTTTTTCTTTTTTGCTTTGTCGCTGTCTCCCGCATTTGCGAGGTAGCGCAAGGAAACAGACGAAAGAAAATGGCCCAACCCACCCCCATACACATGCCTTGATTCAATCCACTGACAGCACGTCAACCCCGGTATACCACATCGCTCCAATTCACTCTATTCTTTGCCCTCCTTCACTTCCTCCAATTTTTCTCCATTCAAACTCACCTCCCAATTGAATTGACCCTCAACCCTACTGTACCTAATAACCTTGCTCTTATTCACATTTACTCTTAACTTTCTTCTTTCACACACTTTACCAAACTCAGTCACCAGCTTCTGCAGTTTCTCACATGAATCAGCCACCAGCGCTGTATCATCAGCGAACAACAACTGACTCACTTCCCAAGCTCTCTCATCCCCAACAGACTTCATACTTGCCCCTCTTTCCAAAACTTTTGCATTCACCTCCCTAACAACCCCATCCATAAACAAATTAAACAACCATGGAGACATCACACACCCCTGCCACAAACCTACATTCACTGAGAACCAATCACTTTCCTCTCTTCCTACACGTACACATGCCTTACATCCTCGATAAAAACTTTTCACTGCTTCTAACAACTTGCCTCCCACACCATATATTCTTAATACCTTCCACAGAGCATCTCTATGAATTATGTACATGTGTATATATTAGGTACAGTAGGGTTGAGGGTCAAGTCAATTGGGAGGTGAGTTTGAACGGAGAGAAACTGGAGGAAGTGAAGTGTTTTAGATATCTGGGAGTGGATCTGGCAGCAGATGGAACCATGGAAGCGGAAGTGGATCATAGGGTGGGGGAGGGGGCGAAAATTCTGGGGGCCTTGAAGAATGTGTGGAAGTCGAGAACATTATCTCGGAGAGCAAAAATGGGTATGTTTGAAGGAATAGTGGTTCCAACAATGTTGTATGGTTGCGAGGCGTGGGCTATGGATAGAATTGTGCGCAGGAGGATGGATGTGCTGGAAATGAGATGTTTGAGGACAATGTGTGGTGTGAGGTGGTTTGATCGAGTGAGTAACGTAAGGGTAAGAGAGATGTGTGGAAATAAAAAGAGCGTGGTTGAGAGAGCAGAAGAGGGTGTTTTGAAATGGTTTGGGCACATGGAGAGGATGAGTGAGGAAAGATTGACCAAGAGGATATATGTGTCGGAGGTGGAGGGAGCAAGGAGAAGAGGGAGACCAAATTGGAGGTGGAAAGATGGAGTGAAAAAGATTTTGTGTGATCGGGGCCTGAACATGCAGGAGGGTGAAAGGAGGGCAAGGAATAGAGTGAATTGGAGCGATGTGGTATACCGGGGTTGACGTGCTGTCAGTGGATTGAATCAAGGCATGTGAAGCGTCTGGGGTAAACCATGGAAAGCTGTGTAGGTATGTATATTTGCGTGTGTGGACGTATGTATATACATGTGTATGGGGGGGGTTGGGCCATTTCTTTCGTCTGTTTCCTTGCGCTACCTCGCAAACGCGGGAGACAGCGACAAAGTATAAAAAAAAAAAAAGTATATATGTATATGTCTGTGTGTGTATATATATGTGTACATTGAGATGTATAGCTATGTATATTTGCATGTGTGGACGTGTATGTATATACATGTGTATGGGAGTGGGTTGGGCCATTTCTTTCGTCTGTTTCCTTGTGCTACCTCGCAAACGCGGGAGACAGCGACAAAGCAAAATGAAATAAATAAATGAAAAAAAAAAAAAATATATATATATATATATATATATATATATATATATATATATATATATATAATCCCTGGGGATAGGGGATTAAGAATACTTCCCACGTATTCCCTGCGTGTCGTAGAAGGCGCCTAAGAGGGGAGGGAGCGGGGGGCTGGAAATCCTCCCCTCTCTTTTTTTTTTAATTTTCCAAAAGAAGGAACAGAGGGGGCCAGGTGAGGATATTCCAAAAAAGGCCCAGTCCTCTGTTCTTAACGCTACCTCGCTAACGCGGGAAATGGCGAATAGTTTAAATATATATATATGTATATATATATATATATATATATATATATATATATATATATATATATATATATATATATATATCATAGAACATACAAAGCTCCAACAGCCAGGATCGAACCTGGGACCCCTTGTGGAAGAGGCAGGCATGCTAACCGCTAGGCTAAGGGACTGTATAATAGGAAACAACTATTCGAAATACTAAGTACTCGAATACCCTTCGTCTCACAATGGTGAGCAACGGGGTCTATTGGTTGTTTCTGAACAGAACACATAGCCAGCTGATAGCGTTTTACCGAACCTGACTGTACAACGAGGAGTTATATGAATACGAATAAAGTGTATATGAACGCCCACCTTCATAGAACATACAAAGCTCCAACAGGCAGGATCGAACCTGGGACCCCTTGTGCAAGAGCTTTGTATGTTCTATGAAGGTGCGCGTTCATATACACTTTATTCGTATTCATATAAGATAATGATCAGACATCCCTCCAGTTGCACCTCTCAGCACATTAACATCCAAAAGTCTCTCTTTCATGCGCCTATCAATTAACACGTAATCCAATAATGCTCTCTGGCCATCTCTCCTACTTGCATACGTATACTTATATATATCTGTCTTCTTAAACCAGGTATTCCCAATCATCAGTCCTTTTTCAGCACATGAATCTACAAGCTCTTCACCATTTCCATTTATAACACTGAACACCCCATCTACACCAATTGTTCCCTCAACTGCCACATTACTCACCTTTGCATTCAAATCACCCATCACTATAACCCAGTCTCGTGCATCAAAACTACTAACACACTCACTCAGCTGCTCCCAAAACACTTGCCTCTCATGATCTTTCTTCTAATAAATATAAGGAAGGATCAAATGGAAAATGGTGGGTACCTCAGAACTCATGGCGCTTAGAATGCTAATGAAATGCTAAAGGAAAATAAACACACCTCTTATAATGAATGACAGGAATGAATAAGCATAATGAATGACAGGAATGAATAAGCAAAAAATCCTTTTAAAGGTGTTCTTATAGCATGGTGCTGACAGAGATGCATTTCTGACAGTGTCAATTCCCACATTAATAAGTGCTATACAATGGCCTCCTCTGGTAACAGTAATGGCTCGGCAGATATTTTGGCATTTTACAGATAAAATGAAGACAATATCAATAAACATTAAACCAGATTTAGTCAACATTCACAAGTTTGTCAGAGCTTGCAGTGTTGTTGGTCACCTGTGGCACTCGAACAGCACACCTACACCTTTCTAGTCTGCTTTCCATTGTCTTTGTGGGGTAAAAATTAGTTGCAACTTAGGATGTGGCAGAATGGCTGGTTCTTTTTATCCTCTCAATGTTATCAAGTATTGTTTTAATGGTAGTGGAAGGTATCCTAATGAATGACCCAAACATGCCTGATGTTTGCCTACCTCAATCCTGTGATTCACTTACATTTCTATGTCAATCACTTTCCTAGACACCTTGGGTGTTCAGCAGGAGTGTTCTGGTAGGTTTTACCAGAGTGATAAAACTAAAAGAGAGCACAAAAACACATTACACAACAACAACAATTTATTGTGTAAGCTATACAAGGGCAATGAGCAACTGGGGGTGCAGGATTATGGTGAAGAAGAGGTAAAATAAGGTAGCTTGAGTAATAAAAGACAGGCTTGGCAGGGGTCCTATGATGCTGGTGATGGTAAGCATCAGATGAAGCAGGAGCATGTGGGAGACATGCGTGGTGGCCGAGTCAATGTGGAGCTCCTGTAGGAGGTAGGTGTGCCCATGCAACTCCTGAAGTGTGAAGCGGCTGCCAATTTGTGATGAGGATGCAAGAGGCTCCTGGAGTATGCAGCAGCTTTCAGTAAGTGCTTGGGTTGCTGGAGGCTCCTGAAGAGGCACTAGAGACACAGAAGTATTGCAAATGTGACTGTAGGTTCCTTACTTTTACAGCTGCTGCTGCTTGTGACGGACAAAGGCAATGTCACATATGATTTCTGCCAAGGGTGGAGGTAGGAGATGAGGCACCACAGTGAAACCTACCATGAAGATGAAATGTCAGGAGTCACACTGGGACATATACTAATGGAGACACTATAAAGGCAGCTTGAGTCTAGAGTCACATTGCCAAGACTTCAGCTACTAGAGCGGTACTCTTGTTGTCTAGTGGTGAGTCAACGACCTGACTGACTTGCTGCAGCAATATCTGGGTATTTCATGGGCAGTGAGGTCAGGTCTGTGAGGGGTAGCTATTCCCAAAGGGAATTAGGGATGATGAAGCCAAATGTCACAAGCTTCTGACCTTTCTTCATGCTGGTGGACTTGAGGTTAAGTCTGTAAGAGTGGTGCTTCTTATGGAAAGGGTCAGGTCATCCATAATTACAGCAGCAGCTATTGATCTGCCACAACCAACATCGAGCGTGGGTGTCAGGAATTGATATTTCAGGTGCAGATTTGTAGGATGGGCCACTAAACATTCTTCTGAGGATTATTAGGTTAGGTGAGGTCACTACAGATGATTTATCTACACTCGGACTTGCAGGCTGCTTCATATGTGATGGGTATAAAATGTTCCTTAAATACATGTAGGACAGCTGAACTGAACAGATGCAAATTATGGCAGAATGAAAACAACTGGCTTAGAAAATGCAAACAAAGCTGACAGCAGATATATTCATTGATTTTTTTCATCTTCTAAGTTTGATGGATTTTTGGTTATTAATGACCATTACATATACACTAAATGAGGTATCTCTGTAAACTACCATCATTTTCCTGTAATCATCAATGAAAATAAGTAGAAGGAAGAAAACTTCAAGAGCTAATTATCAAAATCCATAAGAAGTCCCTCAAATATGTTATTCTGCTATTTCTTGTTTTCTGGTTACCCATAATTCCTTTTTTGTGGCAATTCTAAAATTCATGATAATGGATGGTGAAATCTGTAAAAATCATACAACAACACTTCTGCTTTTTTCAAAAAGACAGATTAATCAAAGAATAATTTGTATGCAAATTTAAAAGTTTCTAACTCCTTGCCTTCTAAACGAGAAGTGATGGAACTGAAGACATCATCAACCACCTTGTCTAAGTGCAAGAGAACATCAACACAGTTGTTTACTGTTGATACTCTGCTCTGGTCTGCTGGTACCAAAGGGATCTCATGTTGATGAAGAACCATTTTGATAAGGAAAATGTAGATACCTGGGAAGAATCATTTTGAAATACCCTTAGTTTTTGGATAAATATTCAAACCTATTCATCCACATTCTAACATGACATATCCTTCTAAGATATAAATCTTTACAATGTTTCATCTTTTCATCAATGAAGTAAAGTTGAGTTAGCTAGATAAGTGACTGAAATAGACAACTAGGCATTTCCTTTAAATTGTTACAGAAAAAATCCATGACTGGTCAGTTTCATAAAAATTCATATATACAACACACATTGACTACTTGGTTACAGTTTCATGAATACAGTATGCCTTGCATGACTATCAAATTGGAAGCATTAATCAATGGCTACCTACAAGTAACTCTAAGTTGGGATATTGCTGTGGGGTACAGCTTACACGTAATGCTTACCTTGTATGCTACTTGTTTCACAAAACAGCATGGTAATTATGCTCTCTGCTATCTGTCTACAGACACAATAAACCTAGCATTATACAGAGCACCAAAAACGAAGTTAAATGACTAAAACTATTTCAACAGAAGTTGAAGAAATATAGAAGGGATCAAAGATGGTTTGGAGACTCAACTTCCATTAAGTTGTATGGCAGAAAAGAAGAGATTATACTTGTAGATGCGACTACAAAATAGATCAGCAGATGAAAGAGAACAGATACAAAGACTAATTAATCTATGTGAATCATTTAGTCTTATGCAAGTATACCACCGACAGAGAAAAAGGAAGAATATCATAGATCATAGTTCTACAAATAAGTAATTACACTTGTAACATCAATCCAGCCCTGCTAATGAAGCATTTCTGACCCATTCCAATGATATTCCTTCTCCTTAAAACACACAAACATACTTGTGAGACACTTCTAAGATAACCACAAACCAAACTCACCCTAACCAAGAAAGTCATAAAAAACTAACACAAAATCCTTCCATAAAGAACTGCCCATCTACCTTTCCTTTCACTGATACAAGCAGTGCAATCAGAATGACAGAACTTTCCTGTAACAGGCCCTGGCAACTTATCAAACTTTTACATAAGACATTTTGACCCTGTCACAATCCAAGCAATTACAGACATCATCAACCATTTCTAGCTACACAAAAAAAATCCCTTCCATCTGGAAACTTGCAAACATATACCAGTCTTAAAGCCCTCTAAACTACCCAACTTCTTATCCTCCTACCACCCTATATCATTTCTGTCTTCAATATCTAAACTCTTATGATACACTGATCCACAACAGAATCAAACAATATATCCCGCTGTCACCTGCACAACATGGCTTCAATACTCAATTATTCCATAACCACTCTACACACTGACCTTACACAACACATCCTATATGGTTTCAATAAATTACAACCCATGTCCCACACAATAATAGTGGCAACAGACATCAACAAAGCATTTGACAGCATCCCTTATCACTTCCTCACACAAAAGATACTCGACACCACCCTCTAAACAATTTCACAGCCAGCCACCATGCCAGAGTCACCCACTATGGCTTTACCTCTAAGTCATTTAAACTCTGCAGCGGACTTCCCCGAGTTATAGTTCTTTCTCCAACCCTCTTCGATCTCTTTCTAAATAACTTCTCATCATCTCTGGGAAACCAAGACACAAAAGTCTTTATACATGAGGATGACCTCACAAGCACATCACAACATCCTGACACCACTGTGGCAACAACAAACATACAGTGCAACATTACACAATTGGAACAATGGCTCAGCCAAAACAGAAGATCTACATCTCTGCAGATATTTCCAACGAGTCTTTTAATTTTAGACAAACACAAATCTAGCTCACACTCTCCAGTCACATTGGATGGCAAGAACTCCCAGTGATCAAAACACCAACCATTCCCGGCATCACATGTAACAGTCACTCCCCACATAGATAACAATACACAGTTATACTGAATGCCTTCAGAACACTAACTGACAACTCATTAGTTCCACTTTAAATTATGAATTACCAACCAGGTCCTTCATGCTCTTAAAATCAAATATAACATAGCTGCAAACCACAAAAATATGAGTGTTCACAATAATCAGTGGCAGCTTAGCAACCAAAACTAACTCTTACACATTCATTTTACCCCATCTCTTAACTTTGTTAATATGTACCATGTATGTGTGTGTTTCATACATTCATAGGAATCAATGACATAGTACATATATACAAGGTCAAGAGACAGCAACATAAGTGTAAAAGTCCCTTCCTGTAACACACAAATACTAATTACAAACACCTTTTCAACACATTCAAGGACCCTCTGTGTCCATGATGCAACAACCACAATACAGGCACCACAAATTTACTGCTCGATTGTCCCATACTCTCCCCATAGTAATATATACAAAACATCATAACACTTGATGACCTATGGCCTCCTGAGTGCTATAAAAATTTCATAATGACAGAAGAGACTTCCAGGCAGTGGGAACCTATTTCTGAATGAGTCCTATTTTCACCCAAGGATGCATTTTTCCAGGGGCTCCCACAGTTCCAAGGCTGTGCTAAACTCTGCTACCAGGAAAGGAAAGAGTCTTTAAAGTGAGAATTTCTGTGATAAGACTGCACCCTGTTTCTTCAAATAATCATAATATGACCCTCACCAAAAGTATTGTTTCATTTGCACTGTAACCTTAAGTAGGAAGAATATGCAAAAAAAGAAATTTGAGAGTGAATGTGAATAAGAGCAAAGTCATTAAGTTCAACATGGCTGAGGGAGAGGTTAGTTGGCACATTAGTTTAAATGGTGAAAAATTGATGGAAATGAAGTCTTTTAAATATCTGGGAGCAGACATGGCTGTGAATGGATCCATGGAAGCATAAAAGAGTCATAGGGTGGGGGAGAGTACTGGGAGTGCTGAAGAAATTTTTGGAAAAAGACATTATCTGGGAGGGCAAATATGGTATATTTGGAGGAATAGTAGTCCCAACAATATCATATGGATGTGAAGCATGGGCCATAGATAAGACTGTGCAGAAGTTAGACATGCTGGAAATGAATGCTTGAGAAAAAGATATAGTGTGAAGTGGTTTGATCAAGTAAGAAAGTAAGTCGGACCTTCCTCTTCTTTTATTCACAATACCAACATTCACAATCACTCTAGTAACCTATCCTCCATTGAACACCATCTGTTTAGTGCCTATCCTAACATCTTACTTGTCTCTGAGACACAGTTGTCTAATGATGTTCTTACTAATCCCTTCTTCATATTTAACTAAAATCCCCACTCATGATTCCAGTTCAAAGGTGGAGTTTCTGCTTATTCCAACATCAACACGTGTTGCATACTTCAAAGACCTTGAGTCCCCAAACTTTGATGTAAAGTGGCTCAACAACTGCCTCCCAACTACCACACTTTTCCTTGGTTTCACCTATTGCTCCCTAATTCTCCAAATCTCATATCTTTCTTCAACTATGTACACTCCTGCAAGAGACTAGGGCATCCTCTCACCTGCCAACTGAGATCCTCTACCTAGGGAATTTCAACGTTCACCATAGGGAATGCTTGAATTGCTCCCATGTTGATGGTGCAGGAATTGAAGCCCTAATGCTCTCTATTCTCAATGATTTAGAGCTAATTATCTCCTACTCTACCCATATCCCTGACCACCAGGACCACTCTCCTTATATTTCAGATCTATTGTTCACCTCTAGTCCATCCCACTGTAACTATACAACCTCATCCCTAATTGCTTCATCTGATCACACTCTCATTAATGTATCTATTTCAACAGTAACTCCCCCTCCAGCTGCCCCTTCTATGTGTAAATACCGGCACCTCAACAAAGTTGATAGGAATGATGTATATAATTTCTTTTCTGACTTCCCTTGGATAAATTTCTGTCACTTATGTGGTGATGCATGTCTCTGCCAAGCATATAGCAGAGGTTATTGTTCTGGGAAAGAAAGCATTTATCCCCTCTTTCTGCAAGACAACCTCTTTTTCCAATCCATTGTTCAAATGTTCCTGTTCTAAGGCCATTCAGGCAAAGGATTTCACATATTACACTTAGAAAAATTCTACTTCCTCTGACTCCCATTCAGCTTTTTTCACTGTCTGTAATGATTGCAAGCACATTATCCATCAGGCAAAGTGTTCCTTAATTCAAAGGAAGTGCGATAACCTCTCCTCATCATCTACTAATAGGTCTTTCTGGTCTTTAGCTAAGGTCATCTCAAACAATTTCTGTTGCTCTACCTTTCCTTCACTTTTCCATTCTGATGGTACTATAGCTGTATCTCCTGTAGACAAAGCAACTCTGGTTCCCATTTCTCCTCTAACTCCACTTTGGATGACTCTAACATTCCTTCATCCTCTGATCATCCTCTTATGAATTCTATAACCCTACCCATAATCTCTTTTTGGACAGTCTGAAAAGTGCTTCTCTCTCTTGACAAATGAAAGGCTTATGGTCCTGATGGCAACCATCTCTGTTCTGAAAGAGTGTGCCTCTGAGTTTGCATCTGCGCTTGCTCATCTGTTCTGTTTCTGTGGACTTTTGGCTGAGACTGGAGTCTTCAACATAAAAAAGAGAGATATGTGGTCATAAAACAAATGTGGTTGAGAGAGAAAAAGAGGGCATGCTGAAATGCTCTGGAAATATGCGGAGAATGAGTAATGATAGGTTGACTGAGAGAATATATATGTCAAGAGTAGAAGAGAGAACAAGGAGAATGGGGAGACCAAATTTGAGGTGGAAGGATGGAGTGATCAGGGCCTGAGCATACAGGAAGGTGAAAGGGGTGCACAGAATGGAGTGAATTGGAATGATGTGATATACTGAGGTCGATACACTGTCAATGTACTGAATCAGAGCATGTGAAGCATGAAAGTAAACCATGTTAAGTTTTTTGGGGCCTGTTTGTGGAGAGGGAACTATGGTTCTGGTGCATTACACCTGACAGCTAGAGAATGAACGTGGCTTATCTTCTCTTCATGGCACTACCAACGAGAATGCGACACCAGCGCTTGAAAAGATGTTTCAAAACCAGGCTGTTTTATCATTTTCTGCAACCTTACCACTATGCTAAAACAAAAGGTATTTGATTTCTTCTCAATCAAGTTTCCTTATCATTCACTTATGATTATCTTTCACTTCATTTGAAAAATAAATTTTAAGTTAAACATTTCAATACCTAAGATGTCTCACAATGTTCAGACCAATCTGAAGACAGCAATAAGACAAAATATTCATTTGATGATGACTAAAACCTTTTCCATTCTTGTAGCAGTGTTCTAGCTCATTTGCAAACGAATCTGGCAATTTGGATGGCATAAATTATGACATTCTGTAACATTTTGGTTAATTTTGGTCAAATTGGGCTGATTTCAGTACCTTTCAGAGTTCTGTCACACCCCTTATTAGGAAGTTAGGCAAGGTTGATTGGTTCGACTTCTACCCAAAAATTTCCCTAGTATTTCAAGAAGGCGATGGATAAAACCTTGATGACCCAGTTGAATTATCAAACTGAGACTGATCTTATCACTCATCAAAAATATTTGCTTAAATCACGAGGTACAAATTTTTTCTTCCATAAGTCTATTACTCCAGTTATGGAGTGGACATAAAGAAAAAATTTTTGTATAATACCATATGACCCAAAGATACCAAAATTGTCTGCAAGATAACCCATAATAAGATAAAAGGACAAGGACCCGAAATATTCACTGCACCCTAGAAGATAGTCGACACATTTAATGACTTCTATTCAATACATATACAAAGAGATCAATCCAAACCGATATTCAGCACCTAGTATAACCTAACTCAACCTAGCCTAAGGTTGAGGATGAGGGTAACAATTAGTTTACCATGAACGACGGTTCGGATCCCTCTCTTTACACGTTGTCCTATGAAATGACTGTCCTTTCAGGTGCTGATAATAAGTTTATACTTCTTTTTCTTCAAATCCTAAGACTGTGATCTTCATCCCACATCTATGAATACTAAACACGTACAATCTCACTCAAAATTCTTCCTAATGTCAGGTAAGCGTAGTCCTGTCAACTGTTGGTTGCCTCATCCGCCCACTTGCTACAGATGTTACCAACTATGATACATACGACTCCTAGCACACTGCTACATTGGGTTGGCTATAATTTCCCTTTCCCTAATTGATAACAATAACGAAAAGTAGTCATTTGCCATGAATATATTACATACTGTTCGGTTTTGTATCATTCCTTTTCATTTGTTCAAAAATTCATTAAGAATTATACTCAATTACTGATCCAATGGGTCTTTATCACAAACTTAAATTCATGTTCATATCGTTAAGATTAGATGATGGTTTTGATATTTTTCCCCCTTTTCATTTGGAAGTGATTATTTGTGTGTGATAATGAAAATATCAATGAATTTGGCGCAACCCTTTAAAGTTGTCTTGATATGGCACCAATGCAGAGGGCATAGGGATATACTATATAAATATTTACGTTGTATTCTAACTGTACATCAGAATTTGGATAATCATCAGATATGAAATATTTGTCTATTCCCATCTTTTTAGATATACATGAGTTCAATATGCGAAATTATCCTTCCAGTATATTTGTCTCATCTCATGCAATGTGTTACACATCAACCAACGATAATATTGGCTGTCCCCCTAAAAAAGGGAGAATCTTTCAAGAGTTTGAGTTTATTTGGCAAATAAAGCATATTTGTAAATATGATGCAACCATCAACAACATATCAAAAGATCCGAAATGTACCATGGGAAAAGACCCGACATAATTGAAAAATCAGATCTTTAAATTCGAGGAAATATTAGATCCTGTAATATACTTCGCTATTTTTTCGCATTTAGAGACGAACAGCAAGGTGCCTTACCGCTATTTTTTCCCATATGTGCAATAACTTCATTCTTTTGAAATGTACCAATCCACAAATTGACAACTAGGGTCAAAGATAAGCGAAACTAACTGACTCATACACTCATTAGTTGATTATCAAATTAAATTTTAAGCGGGAGTTTGGAGCTTGGACCCGGGTCATGCTTTCAGCGCGTATTCTGCTCGGGATATTAGAGTGGTTTAACTAAGAGAGGGGCACGGAAACACGTCAAGCAACAATAACAACAACAATGCTTTATTGATTAAGGTACGTAAGGTGACATAGCCTAGGGACAGTTGTGCTACTGAAGGTGCAGGATTATGATAAAGGTAGGTCGAGCAATACGAGACGGGCATGGCAGGGTTCCTGTGATACTGTTGGTGATGCCAGATGAAGTAGGGACATGTGGGAATCAAAGACTAGTCTTTGGTGAGAGAAGTGCTTTGCTGCTGAGTCGATGTGGATTTCCTGAAGGAGGCAGGTGTGGCACGTATCACAGCTTCTAGAGTATGTTTGGGTTTCAGGAAGCTCCCGGAGTGTGCAGCGGCTGCTGGTTTGTGTTTGAGTTGCAGGAGGTCCCTGGAGTTGTGCTAGGTGGGGGTCACCCGCTGTGACACTGCCACCAGTTAAGGGCGATCAAGTATTATATATATATATATATATATATATATATATATATATATATATATATATATATATATATTACATTTTTTTTTATTTTGCTTTGTCACTGTCTCCCGCGTTAGCGAGGTAGCGCAAGGAAACAGACGAAAGAATGGCCCAACCCACCCACATACACATGTATATACATACACGTTCACACACGCAAATATACATACCAATACATCTCAACTTATACATATACATACACACACAGGCACATACATATATACACAGGTACATAATTCATACTATCTGCCTTTATTCATTCCATCGCCACCCCGCCACACATAAAATAACAACCCCCTCCCCCCCATGTGCGCGAGGTAGCGCTAGGAAAAGACAACAAAGGCCACATTCGTTCACACTCAGTCTCTAGCTGTCATGTAATAATGCACCGAAACCACCGCTCCCTTTCCACATCCAGGCCCCATAGAACTTTCCATGGTTTACCCCAGACGCTTCACATGCCCTGGTTCAATCCATTGACAACACGTCGACCCCGGTATACCACATCGTTCCAATTCACTCTATTCCTAGCACGCCTTTCACCCTCCTGCATGTTCAGGCCCCGATCACTCAAAATCTTTTTCACTCCATCTTTCCACCTCCAATTTGGTCTCCCGCTTCTCCTCGTTCCCTCCACCTCTGACACACATATCCTCTTGGTCAATCTTTCCTCACTCATTCTCTCCATGTGACCAAACTATTTCAAAACACCCTCTTCTGCTCTCTCAACAGTACTCTTTTTATTACCACACATCTCTCTTACCCTATTATTACTTACTCGATCAAACCACCTCACACCACATATTGTCCTCAAACATCTCATTTCCAGCACAAGGAGACTTGTGTGAGGAAGTACCAGGAGAGAATGAATACAGAATGAAAAAAGTTGAGAACAAATGACATAAGGGGAGAGGGGGAGGAATGGGATGTATTTTGGGAAGCAGTGATGGCTTGCGCAAAAGATGCTTGTGGCATGAGAAGCGTGGGAAGTGGGCAGATTAGAAAGGGTAGTGCGTGGTGGGATGAAGAAGTAAGATTATTAGTGAAAGAGAAGAGAGAGGCATTTGGACGATTTTTGCAGGGAAATAATGCAAATGACTGGGAGATGTATAAAAGAAAGAGGCAGGAGGTCAAGAGAAAGGTGCAAGAGGTGAAAAAAGAGGGCATATGGGAGTTGGGGTGAGAGAGTATCATTAAATTTTAGGGAAAATAAAAAGATGTTTTGAAAGGAGGTAAATAAAGTGCGCAAGACAAGGGAACAAATGGGAACATCAGTGAAGGGGGCTAATGGGGAGGTGATAACAAGTAGTGGTGATGTGAAAAGGAGATGGAGTGAGTATTTTGAAGGCTTGTTGAATGTGTTTGATGATAGAGTGGTTTATATAGGGTGTTTTGGTCGAGGTGGTGTGCAAAGTGAGAGGGTTAGGGAGAATGATTTGGTAAACAGAGAGGAGGTAGTTTGCGAATGATGAAAGCCGGCAAGGCAGCGAGTTTGGATGGTATTGCAGTGGAATTTATCAAAAAAGGGAGTGACTGTGATGTTGACTGTTTGGTAAGGTTATTTAATGTATGTATGACTCATAGTGAGGTACCTGAGGATTGGCGGAATACTTGCACAGTGCCATTGTACAAAGGCAAAGGGGATAAAGGTGAGTACTCAAATTACAGAGGTATAAGTTTGTTGAGTATCCCTGGGAAATTATATGGGAGGGTATTGATTGAGAGGGTCAGTCATGTACAGAGCATCAGTTTGGGGAAGAGCAGTGTGGCTTCAGAAGTGGTATAGGATGTGTGGATCAGGTGTTTGCTTTGAAGAATGTATGTGAGAAATACTTAGAAAACCAAATTAATTTGTATGTAGCATTAATGGATCTGGAGAAGGCATATGATAAGAGTTGATAGAGATGCTCTGTGGAAAGTATTAAGAATACATGGTGTGGGAGGCAAGTTGTTAGAAGCATTGAAAAGTTTTTATCGGGGATGTAAGGCTTGTGTACAAGTAGGAAGAGAGGAAAGTGATTGGTTCTCAGTGAATGTCGGTTTGCAGATGGGGTTGTTAGGGAGATGAATGCTAGAGTTTTGGAAAGAGGGGCAAGTATGCAGTCTGTTGTGGATGAGAGAGCTTGGGAAGTGAGTCAGTTGTTCGCTGATGATACAGCGCTGGTGGCTGATTCGGGTAAGAGACTGCAAAAGTTGGTGACTGAGTTTGGTAGTGTGTGAAAGAAGAAAGCTGAGAGTAAAGGTGAATAAGAGCAAGGTTATTAGGTACAGTAGGGTTGAGGGACAAGTCAATTGGGAGGTAAGTTTGAATGGAGAAAAACTGGAGGAAGTAAAGTGTTTTAGATATCTGGGAGTGGATTTGGCAGCGGATGGAACCATGGAAGCGGAAGTGAGTCATAGGGTGGGGGAGGGGGCGAAAGTTCTGGGAGCGTTGAAGAGTGTGTGGAAGGCGAGAACATTATCTCGGAAACAAAAATGGGTATGTTTGCAGGAATAGTGGTTCCGACAATGTTATATGGTTGCGAGGCGTGGGCTATAGATAGAGTTGTGCGGAGGAGGGTGGATGTGCTGGAAATGAGATGTTTGAGGACAATATATATATATATATATATATATATATATATATATATATATATATATATATATATATATATATTTTTTTTTTTTTTTTTCTTTTTTTTTTTTCATACTATTCGCCATTTCCCGCGATAGCGAGGCAGCGTTAAGAACAGAGGACTGGGCCTTTGAGGGAATACCCTCACCTGGCCCCCTTCTCTGTTCCTTCTTTTGGTAAATTAAATTGCTACCTTGCTAACGCGGGAAATGGAGAATAGTATGAAAGAAAGATATATATATATATATATATATATATATATATATATATATATATATATATATATATATATATATATATATACGTTGAGATGTATAGGTGTGTATATGTGCGTGTGTGGACGTGTATGTATACATATGTGTATGTGGGTGGGTTGGACCATTCTTTCGTCTGGTTCCTTGTGCTACCTTGCTAACGCGGGAGACAGCGACAAAGTATAAAAAAGATATATATATATATATATATATATATATATATATTGTCTTCATTACACAAAGTACAACCATATCTTGGATACATGAGAGTAGGTAGTTGGTCATCCGCCATAATAAAGCCTTGACAGACCAAAAATTTATCTGGACCTCAACTTTTCCAGTACATTTCTGAAAACACCTTTTTGCTTTCCATATCTATCACTTTGAAAAAGTGATTACACTTCATTACACTATTGTGTAATGAAGACAATTGAGAAACATCATAAGCCAATATTCCTGTTTCATGATAAGAGAAGTGGACCAGGCAGTATGATACAGTGGTTAAATTGATGAAAACTACTATTGACGTTTGTGTAAATAAATTATACATTTCCCATTTCCATAGCCAGAGGTTGAACCATTATGTGACATTCATTTTTCATTTCATTTCAAGCTAGAAGTTTCAGTTTTCTAAATTATTTCTTACATTTTTCATATGTATATATATATATGTGTATGTGTGTATGTGTGTATATGTGCGTATGTATGTGTGTATATATATGTATATATATATATGTATATGTATATATATTATATGTATATATATATATATATATATATATATATATATATCTTTTCTTTCTTTCAAACTGTTCGCCATTTCCCGCATTAGCGAGGTAGCGTTAAGAACAGAGGACTGGGCCTTTGAGGGAATACCCTCACCTGGCCCAATTCTCTGTTCCTTCTTTTGGAAAAAAAAACGAGAGGGGAGGATTTCCAGCCCCCCGCTCCCTCCCCTTTTAGTCGCCTTTTACAACACGCAGGGAATACGTGGGAAGTATTCTTTGTCCCCTATCCCCAGGGAAAATATATATATATATATATATATATATATATATATATATATATATATATATATATATATATATATATATATATATATATATATATTTTTATTTTTTTTTTTTTTTTGCCGCTGTCTCCCGCGTTTGCGAGGTAGCGCAAGGAAACAGACGAAAGAAATGGCCCAACCCACCCCCATACACGTGTATATACATACGTCCACAACCGCAAATATACATACCTACACAGCTTTCCATGGTTTACCCCAGACTCTTTACATGCCCTGATTCAATCCACTGACAGCACGTCAACCCCGGTATACCACATCGATCCAATTCACTCTATTCCTTGCCCTCCTTTCACCCTCCTGCATGTTCAGGCCCCGATCACACAAAATCTTTTTCACTCCATCTTTCCACCTCCAATTTGGTCTCCCACTTCTCCTCGTTCCCTCCACCTCCGACACATATATCCTCTTGGTCAAACTTTCCTCACTCATTCTCTCCATGTGCCCAAACCATTTCAAAACACCCTCTTCTGCTCTCTCAACCACGCTCTTTTTATTTCCACACATCTCTCTTACCCTTACGTTACTTACTCGATCAAACCACCTCACACCACACATTGTCCTCAAACATCTCATTTCCAGCACATCCATCCTCCTGCGCACAACTCTATCCATAGCCCACGCCTCGCAACCATACAACATTGTTGGAACCACTATTCCTTCAAACATACCCATTTTTGCTTTCCGAGATAATGTTCTCGACTTCCACACATTCTTCAAGGCTCCCAGGATTTTCGCCCCCTCCCCCACCCTATGATCCACTTCCGCTTTCATGGTTCCATCCGCTGCCAGATCCACTCCCAGATATCTAAAACACTTTACTTCCTCCAGTTTTTCTCCATTCAAACTTACCTCCCAAATGACTTGACCCTCAACCCTACTGTACCTAATAACCTTGCTCTTATTCACATTTACTCTTAACTTTCTTCTTTCACACACTTCACCAAACTCCGTCACCAGCTTCTGCAGTTTCTCACATGAATCAGCCACCATCGCTGTATCATCAGCGAACAACAACTGACTCACTTCCCAAGCTCTCTTATCCCTAACAGACTTCATACTTGCCCCTCTTTCCAAAACTCTTGCATTTACCTCCCTAACAACCCCATCCATAAACAAATCAAACAACCATGGAGACATCACACACCCCTGCCGCAAACCTACATTCACTGAGAACCAATCACTTTCCTCTCTTCCTACACGTACACATGCCTTACATCCTCGATAAAAACTTTTCACTGCTTTTAACAACTTGCCTCCCACACCATATATTCTTAATACCTTCCACAGAGCATCTCTATCAACTATATATATATATATATATATATATATATATATATATATATATATATATATATATATATATATATATTCTTTCTTTCTTTTAAACTATTTGCCATTTCCCGCGTTAGCGAGGTAGCGTTAAGAACAGAGGACTGGGCCTTTTTTGGAATATCCTCACCTGGCCCCCTCTGTTCCTTCTTTTGGAAAAAAAAAACGAGAGGGGAGGATTTCCAGCCCCCCGCTCCCTCCCCTTTTAGTCGCCTTTTACGACTCGCAGGGAATACGTGGGAAGTATTCTTAATCCCCTATCCCCAGGGATATATATATATATATATATATATATATATATATATATATATATATATATATATATATATATATATATATTTATATATAACATACAAAGCTCCATCAGCCAGAATCGAACCTGGGATCCCTTGTGCAAGAGGCAGGCATGCTAACCGCAAGGTTAAGGGACTGTATAATAGAAAACAACTATTCGAAATACTAATTATCGAATACCCTTCGTCTCACTATGGTGAGCAACGGGGTCTATCGGTTGTTTCCGAACAGAACACATAGCCAGCTGATAGCGTTTTACCGAACCTGACTGTACAACGCGGAGTTACATGAATACGAATAAAGTGTATATGAGCGCGCACCTTCATAGAACATACAAAGCTCCATCAGCCAGGGTCGAACCTGGGACCCCTTGTGCAAGAGGCAGGCATGCTAACCGCTAGGCTAAGGGACTGTATTGTAGGTAACAACTATTCGAAATACTAAGTACTCGAATACCCTTCGTCTCACTATGGTGAGCAACGGGGTCTATCGGTTGTTTCCGAACAGAACACAGAACTTAGTATTTCGAATAGTTGTTCCCTATTATACAGTCCCTTAGCCTAGCGGTTAGCATGCCTGCCTCTTGCACGAGGGGTCCCAGGTTCGATCCTGGCTGATGGAGCTTTGTATGTTCTATGAAGGTGCGCGTTCATATACACTTTATTCATATATATATATATATATATATATATATATATATTATCCCTGGGGATAGGGGTGAAAGAATACTTCTCACGCATTCCTCGCGTGTCGTAGAAGGCGACTAGAGGGGACGGGAGCAGGGGGCCAGAAATCCTCCCCTCCTTGTATTTTAAGTTTCTAAAATGGGAAACAGAAGAAGGAGTCACGCGGGGAGTGCTCATCCTCCTCGAAGGCTCAGACTGGGGTGTCTAAATGTGTGTGGATGTAACCAAGATGTGAAAAAAGGAGAGATAGGTAGTATGTTTGAGGAAAGGAACCTGGATGTTTTGGCTCTGAGTGAAACGAAGCTCAAGGGTAAAGGGGAAGAGTGGTTTGGGAATGTCTTGGGAGTAAAGTCAGGGGTTAGTGAGAGGACAAGAGCAAGGGAAGGAGTAGCAGTACTCCTGAAACAGGACTTGTGGGAGTATGTGATAGAATGTAAGAAAGTAAATTCTCGATTAATATGGGTAAAACTGAAAGTTGATGGAGAGAGATGGGTGATTATTGGTGCATATGCACCTGGGCATGAGAAGAAAGATCATGAGAGGCAAGTATTTTGGGAGCAGCTGAATGAGTGTGTTAGTGGTTTTGATGCACGAGACCGGGTTATAGTGATGGGTGATTTGAATGCAAAGGTGAGTAATGTGGCAGTTCAGGGAATAATTGGTGTACATGGGGTGTTCAGTGTTGTAAATGGAAATGGTGAAGAGCTTGTAGATTTATGTGCTGAAAAAGGACTGATGATTGGGAATACCTGGTTTAAAAAGCGAGATATACATAAGTATACGTATGTAAGTAGGAGAGATGGCCAGAGAGCGTTACTGGATTACGTATTAATTGACAGGCGCGCGAAAGAGAGACTTTTGGATGTTAATGTGCTGAGAGGTGCAACTGGAGGGATGTCTGATCATTATCTTGTGGAGGCTAAGGTGAAGATTTGTATGGGTTTTCAGAAAAGAAGAGTGAATGTTGGGGTGAAGAGGGTGGTGAGAGTAAGTGAGCTTGGGAAGGAGACTTGTGTGAGGAAGTACCAGAAGAGACTGAGTACAGAATGGAAAAAGGTGAGAACAATGGAAGTAAGGGGAGTGGGGGAGGAATGGGATGTATTTAGGGGATCAGTGATGGATTGCGCAAAAGATGCTTGTGGCATGAGAAGATTGGGAGGTGGGTTGATTAGAAAGGGTAGTGAGTGGTGGGATGAAGAAGTAAGATTATTAGTGAAAGAGAAGAGAGAGGCATTTGGACGATTTTTGTAGGGAAAAAATGCAATTGAGTGGGAGATGTATAAAAGAAAGAGACAGGAGGTCAAGAGAAAGGTGCAAGAGGTGAAAAAGAGGGCAAATGAGAGTTGGGGTGAGAGAGTATCATTAAATTTTAGAGAGAATAAAAAGATGTTCTGGAAGGAGGTAAATAAAGTGCGTAAGACAAGGGAGCAAATGGGAACTTCAGTGAAGGGCGCAAATGGGGAGGTGATAACAAGTAGTGGTGATGTGAGAAGGAGATGGAGTATTTTAAAGGTTTGTTTAATGTGTTTGATGATAGAGTGGCAGATATAGGGTGTTTTGGTCGAGGTGGTGTGCAAAGTGAGAGGGTTAGGGAGAATGATTTGGTAAACAGAGAAGAGGTAGTAAAAGCTTTGCGGATGATGAAAGCCGGCAAGGCAGCAGGTTTGGATGGTATTGCAGTGGAATCTATTAAAAAAGGGGGTGACTGTATTGTTGACTGGTTGGTAAGGTTATTTAATGTATGTATGACTCATGGTGAGGTGCCTGAGGATTGGCGGAATGCGTGCATAGTGCCATTGTACAAAGGCAAAGGGGATAAGAGTGAGTGCTCAAATTACAGAGGTATGTTTGTTGAGTATTTCTGGTAAATTATATGGGAGGGTATTGATTGAGAGGGTGAAGGCATGTACAGAGCATCAGATTGGGGAAGAGCAGTGTGGTTTCAGAAGTGGTAGAGGATGTGTGGATGATTTGGTAAACAGAGAAGAGGTGTTTGCTTTGAAGAATGTATGTGAGAAATAGTTAGAAAAGCAAATGGATTTGTATGTAGCATTTATGGATCTGGAGAAGGCATATGATAGAGTTGATAGAGATGCTCTGTGGAAGGTATTAAGAATATATGGTGTGGGAGGCAAGTTGTTAGAAGCAGTGAAAAGTTTTTATCGAGGATGTAAGGCATGTGTACGTGTAGGAAGAGAGGAAAGTGATTGGTTCTCAGTGAATGTAGGTTTGCGGCAGGGGTGTGTGATGTCTCCATGGTTGTTTAATTTGTTTATGGATGGGGTTGTTAGGGAGGTAAATGCAAGAGTTTTGGAAAGAGGGGCAAGTATGAAGTCTGTTGTGGATGAGAGAGCTTGGGAAGTGAGTCAGTTGTTGTTCGCTGATGATACAGCGCTGGTGTCTGATTCATGTGAGAAACTTCAGAAGCTGGTGACTGAGTTTGGTAAAGTGTGTGAAAGAAGAAAGTTAAGAGTAAATGTGAATAAAAGCAAGGTTATTAGGTACAGTAGGGTTGAGGGTCAAGTCATTTGGGAGGTAAGTTTGAATGGAGAAAAACTGGAGGAAGTAAAGTGTTTTAGATATCTGGGAGTGGATCTGGCAGCGGATGGAACCATGGAAGCGGAAGTGAATCATAGGGTGGGGGAGGGGGCGAAAATCCTGGGAGCCTTGAAGAATGTGAGGAAGTCGAGAACATTATCTCGGAAAGCAAAAATGGGTATGTTTGAAGGAATAGTGGTTCCAACAATGTTGTATGGTTGCGAGGCGTGGGCTATGGATAGAGTTGTGCGCAGGAGGATGGATGTGCTGGAAATGAGATGTTTGAGGACAATGTGTGGTGTGAGGTGGTTTGATCGAGTAAGTAATGTAAGGGTAAGAGAGATGTGTGGAAATAAAAAGAGCGTGGTTGAGAGAGCAGAAGAGGGTGTTTTGAAATGGTTTGGGCACATGGAGAGAATGAGTGAGGAAAGATTGACCAAGAGGATATATGTGTCGAAGGTGGAGGGAACGAGGAGAAGTGGGAGACCAAATTGGAGGTGGAAAGATGGAGTGAAAAAGATTTTGAGTGATCGGGGCCTGAACATGCAGGAGGGTGAAAGGAGGGCAAGGAATAGAGTGAATTGGAGCGATGTGGTATACCGGGGTTGACGTGCTGTCAGTGGATTGAATCAAGGCATGTGAAGCGTCTGGGGTAAACCATGGAAAGCTGTGTAGGTATGTATATTTGCGTGTGTGGACGTATGTATATACATGTGTATGGGGGTGGGTTGGGCCATTTCTTTCGTCTGTTTCCTTGCGCTACCTCGCAAACGCGGGAGACAGCGACAAAGCCAAAAAAATAAAATAAATAAATATATGTATATATATATATATATATATATATATATATATATATATATATATATATATATATATTTATATATATATATAGTAGGCTCTTGACAGCAGCCACTCAGGGTAGTACTACCGTCCTGATTGAGTAGCGATAAATTAGTGGCCGGAACCATCTCACACTCTCTATGTTAGGATTGCTAGTCTTACTTTCTGTCTCATTATAACGGGACTACCGGGCTAGTCCTGCCATCCCACAAGTACCATACACCAACACAAACCTCGAATATTTTCGTCACATAAGTACTCTTGCCACCTCATTTACTCAAACGTTTTCAGTTATAATCATGATAGAGTCCAACAATTTGTTTCCCCTAGTTCCTGGCATCACAGGTGCTAAGAATCTCTACTGCTAATGAGAGGGAGGGCTCAGACATAGTAGTACCGGCCCCTCCCACGACTTTTCCCACAGTTAAACCTTCCTCTTTTCCTATTCACTACACCAGCATTCGTGGTCTCTCTAATAGCCTTTTATCTGTTGAACACCATCTGTATAGTACCTTTCCCGATGTCTTACTTCACTTTGAGACACAGTTGTCTAATGATGTTCTCACTAGTCCCTTTTTCCTATCCACCTATAATATCTCCAATCACGATTCCGAGACGAAAGTGGTGTTCGTACTTATCCCATCAACACACCTGTTGCACGCCATAAGGACCTTTTGTCCCCAAACTTCGATAAAATATGGCTCAAAGTATGTCTCCCAGTTACACACTTTTCCTCTGTTTCGCCTTTTGCTCTCTAAATTCTTCAAATCTTATGTCTTTCTTCTACTCTCTAAACTCCTGGCTTGAGACGGTGGCACTCGCCCTCAAGCCAAGATCCTCTACTTTAGTTATTTCAACGTTCACCACAGGGAATGGTTGAATTCCTCTCAAATGGATGGTGGAGGGATTGAAGTCCTCACATTCTCCATTTTCAATTATTTAGATCACATTATCTCCCCTCCTACCTATATTCCTGACCGCTGTGACCACTCTCCAAATATTCTGGATCTGTTTTTCACTAGTTAATCCTGCCGTAGGTACACTATCTCTCCCCCGGTTGGTTTATCTGATCACACTCAGAAATGTATTGTAACGGCACGTTCCCCTCCAGCAGCCCCTTCCTTCTAAGCGTAAATACTGGCACCTCAACAAAGCAGAGTGGGATAACTTACGTGACTTCTTTTCTGAATTTCCTTGGGTAAATTAATGTCTTTATGTGGAGATGTTTCTTTCTCCGCCAAACAACAGAGGTTATTCCTACGGGAATGGAAGCATTCATCCCCTCTTCCAATCCACGGTTCAATCGTTTCTGTTCTGAGGCCATTCAGGCAAGGGATCAGGCATATCGGGCGTGGAAAACTCTCCTTCTCTGACTTCCATTTAGCATTCATTACTGCCAGTATTCATTGCAAGTACGTTATCTGTCAGGCAAAGCATTTTTGTATTCAAAGTGCGATAACCTCAGGCAAGGGCCACCAGGAAGGAGGCGTCCTCGGTGCATAGTTGCCGGGGCCCTGCTGCAGGGGAGCAGGAGGAGGCCCACCCTGAGACGGGGAAATCCACTGGTAATATTCTATCCTGCCTTACAAATGTCTGGTCATCATCCCTGAAAGATTATGGGGAGTCTTGTGTAGTTGCCCTTGACATATCCAAAGCTTATGACAAGATGTGGCATTGGATGTGGCTTAGTGAGATCGCACGGTGGACATTTCCAGTTTAAGGTACCGTCACATTTGACTAAACGCTTTATATGTGTCACATGCTATGCCAGAGCACCAGTCTGCAGTAGAGCACTCTCATGATGCCAGCGCTTTCATTATTCACATTACAACCTAACACCTGGATGTTGATTCATGACAGGTAAGCGGTAGATAGAGCACACAACATTCCTAAGTTCTTTCACCATAGACTGATTAATTGTGATACGGTATTTTGCAAGAGTTCAGCTGGTAATGCTTTGTATTCAGGTCAAAATTCCCATAGGATTTGCTCGACCCTCCCCCATGTCAGTCCAGTTTTCCAATTTTTCCAAAACTAACTAAAATGACGGATATTTCTATATTTCAGAGTAAAATAAAAGTAGCACATTGACGCTTTATGATTTCATGATTCAGAAATCCAGACATGACTTGTTTCAAATAACTTTCAGAATAAGTAAATCTAACTCGACATAGGTTGCAGATGTTCAAGATGATTTAGAAATTTTATTATGTAGTATTTAATTTTAACAGCGAGTTTATCATTACCTGTAGCATGTAACAAATACAACATGAATACTGTTCATGGAGACATCCATGTAGACATAAGTTGTGTCGGTAACGCTTCCATCTCATAGAATGTCCTATGTAGTGATTGATAGGATCAATTACAGAAATGCAGATGTCTCCAGGTAATCATTTCATTTCTTAATATTTTTTGAAGGTTACGAGATACTTCAAATAGACCAAAAAAGATGGAAGGGATTGTCGGTAAGAGAACCAGCATAGGAAGATTACAGCTTAAAACTTCATCCAGGCACAGGTGAAAATATATACCGCACAGATGTCTCAGTTCTTACGGAAATGAATAAATTGAAGCAGCAAATAGGGATAATAAGAGGGACTTAGAAAGTAAAAGAGGGGGCTGGGGAATTTTCTTAGAGAATATTCCCAGTGTATGAACGAAATATTCTGATCCTCATCCCAGACTAGGACGACGAAGAACCTCAGGAAAGCAGGACCATGAAATCAGGGTGTTAGATTGACTATTCAAGGACCTTAGTACATTATGATAGGTAAACACATGTGCGATATACCACAATAAGGTATATAATGATAGGTATACACGTGCGATATACCACAATAAGGTATATAATGATAGGCATACAAGTGCGATATACCACAATAAGGTACATAGTAGCATACACATGTGCGATATACCACAATAAAGTACGTAGTAGCATCCACTAGAATGACCTACTAAAGTTTTACAAACTCATTTCCTGTAGGGTCCTTGGTAGGGTGGCTACACATTTGAAATAAAAAGGATCCTATCCAGTGTACCAAAGTCCAAACTCAAGTGAGCGAGAAAAAAAATGGTCCTAACAGATATAGTTACACAGGAAGATAGTGGAATGTGCGTTTTTTCAACCATATATCAATCTTTATTTACGAAAATCTTTAAAGTGTAATCGATACTTGACTTGGCCATGATAACAGAGAAATGAAGAGAAGATATGTAAAAGAGGTTTCACCAAATACCTCAAAATGAATCCGAATAGGAAGTACTGAGATAATACGAGAGAAAATTGACACAAATAAAACAGAGAGGACCAGCTGACGGTAGGAGTTAAGGTATCGGCTAAATCTTTGAACACAGTAGTTGAAGACATTCTATAGTTCGGCTATCAAGTTCTAATTTTTCTTAAAAATAAACACGGTACGTTTTTGTCTGTGTATATTTTTGTTCTTATATATACTACTACAAAATTTAAAGAATTTTATTCGCGAATTCTCAGATTCTTACATTGAACGGAGCATTTCATGATTGTACCATGTCGGTCCCTATATAAAAAGACGTGCTTCTGCGAGAGTGAAAAAAGTGATAGACTATATATATATATATATATATATATATATATATATATATATATATATATATATATATATATATATATATATGTACACTCTCCTTCCCCTTCGCTGCCAGGGAGCTTCCAATCCGAGGAAAGTGAAAAGATAAATAAAAAATAGAAACGAAGAATTACTTTTGAAGATTAATAATTTTTCGTTTCAAACATCAAATTTAGTCCAGAATTAGTGAATATTTTATTTTCATTACACTTCATTCACTTAATGTTTACTAATATTTCAGAAGAAAAATGGCACATCACTAATCATAAGCATAAGCTTCAAGAAATATATCGGGTGTGATGTCTTTCTTTCCTATTTAGCATTATTTTTTTCCAAATATTAATTGTTTTCATAGACTTTCTTTTAAGAAAAAAAATATGTACATGTTACTCGAACGTATAGATATTATAATCCTCGAAACTATGATCAAGGTGATTTGAGGTAACTATATGATACACCAAATTAATGGCACAAAATAGTAATCTAATAAGCCCCAGAATCAATTTGAAACGACAAATGCACAGCATCAGTATATAGAAAAGCATTGCAGTTCCTTGATCACTGGAAATATGCCCCTTTGCAAATAGAGTATGTTCCATTTTTATGGAACGTATGACGGTATTCATTGACCTCTGTAAGGTTTTTCTACTTATGTGTGTGATAAAGAATTGATGTGTTACCATAGGTCATGGTCCGACCGTGACCTACAAGCCTGGAAACCATCAGATCCGTAGTTATTTTGGGTCATGTGTAGATCCCAGAGCCCTGCCTGCTCATCGGGGTGTACGGTAAATGGAATATGGTCATTGTGCATTATCTTAGGTGAATTCTTATGAATAAGAGACTTATCCCATATTTGAGACTAGTTCTTCAGAATCTTCATAGAATTCAGGACCAGTCTGGTCTGAACCATCATTCTTATATGGAGCACAAGCTTATGTATAGCATGGGTCGAAGATTATAATAAAGATTATAGTAGCAGTCATTCCAGGTTAAAAGACAGTAGTTCTTTTGCTGACTACCTTTATTACAAGATTTATCAGCTTTTGCTATTGAAGAAAAGTTTTTGTAAATATGGAGATGGTAAACAAGTCTTAAAAAGCAAAATGATCAATTTGATTTTTGCAAGTCCACTGGGGTAAAGGGGAGGGCTCATACCTGTTGTCATTATGAAATCTAGGGAAAACGTTGGACCTTAATTGTCAGACATGTCAGCCTTACTTAACCCCATCAGTAGCCTTCATAAGGATGGTTAGTCCCTCTCTTCCTTATATATATGGTCTCCCTAGGACTCACAAAGATAGTTGTCCCCTCAGACCAATTATCTCTTAATTCTTGTGGTTATAGATAATCCAAATGGTTGGCTAAACACCCTAGCCATTTTCATGGAATAATCTCTTCATTGCATATTACAGATAGCTTAGATTTTGTAAACAAGGCTAGGAACATTAATTTGCTTGAACATAAACTCATTAGTTTTGATATGAATTCCCGATTCACCAGTCCCCATTGAAACAACCGTTACATACCTTAGGAAGAAATTACCTGATCTCAGTCTTGCCTTACCCCTGCCCATAAAAACTTTCATTGATTTAATAGAGCTTTGTGTTTCCAATAATATCTTCAAGATGATGGAGGTAATTTTTATAGACAGAAATTTGGTCCAGCCATGGGAAATCCTCTTTAGTCCCATTCCCAGTAACTTATTCATGGAATACTTTGAGACTGAGATTCTAACTTCAGTCAGTAACCATCCAAAAATCTGGCATAGATACATTGATGATATGTGGTCTTTATGGCCATCTTCCCAAGATTGTAATGTATTCTGTAATGAATTAAATAATATTGAACCCACCATCAACTTCAAGATTGAATGGGAATAAGAATGCAAATTGCCATTTCTTGATGTGTTGATAACAAGGGAATCTAATTATTTATCCTTTAAGATCCACAGGAAGCCTACCAATGTTGAGAGCTATATTCATTATTTTTCAGAACATGATCATTCTGTTGAAATGTCTGTAGTTAAGTCTGTGTTTTTAAGAGTATTATGGATTTGTGATCCCACAAGTTTGGTAGGTGAATGTAGTCATATAAGATGTACTTTCAGCCAATTATGTCATCCTAGGTGGTTTGTGAACAAGGCTTACTGGAAAGGATGATAAGTCCAAATGTTTGGTGTCGCCCTATTCTCCTAATTTAGCTGATGTAAGAGAGATACTAAAAGACAGTGCTTTTATTGTTGCCTTCCAATACAACAACACTATTAGTAAGACCTTGAATAAAAGTTGGCCAGATAACCAGATAATTGGGAGTGTTTATGCCGTCAAATGTAAGGTACATAAGGATGTATACATTGTCCTGACAGGCAGAACAGTAACAGAGATGTTATTAGCAGAGTCATCCACAGAGGCATCCACAGTAATGCGATTGCTTAGCAATGGCAAATAAATGATCATCCTGTAGACCTCAACAACCCAGTCACATTATACCCCTCATCTGATTATGCTACCCATTAAATGATTAAATTTCTCTTAATTACTAATACTAAGAACTTTGATTTGTCCTTAGGTAACTTTAAAGCACATCCTATTATCAGCCAAATCATTATCAAAGAATTATCAAGTAGTGATAACATAAGAAAAGTAGTTGAATACACATATTAGTACCCAGCCCAACCTCCCCTGCACATCCCCCCTTAGCTGCAGGAGGTAAATAAAGAGCATAAGGCAAGAGAACAAATGGGAACATCGGTGAAGGGGGTTAATGGGGAGGTAATAACAAGTAGTGGTGATGTGAGGAGATGGAGTGAGTATTTTGAAGGTTTTTTGAATGTGTTAGATGATAGAGTGGCAGTTATAGGGTGTTTTGGTCGAGGTGGTGTGTGAAGTGAGAGGGTCAGGGAGAATGGTTTGGTTAATTGGTAAGTAGAAAAGAGGTAGTGAAAGCTTTGCAGAAGATGAAAGCCGGCAAGGCAGCAGGTTTGAATGGTATTGCAGTGGAATTTATCAAAAAAGGGGACAGCTGTGGTGTTGACTGGTTGGTAGGGATATTCAGTGTATGTATGGCTCATGGTGAAGTGCCTGAGGAATGGCGGAACGCATGCATAGTGCCATTGTACAAAGGCAAAGGGGATAAAGGTGAGTGTTCATATTACAGAGGTATAGTTTTGTTGAGTATTCCTGGGAAATTATATGGTAGGGCATTGATTGAGAGGGTAAAGGCATGTACAGAGCATCAGATTGGGGAAGAGCAGTGTGGTTTCAGAAGTGGTAGAGGAGGTGAGGATCAGGTGTTTGCTTTGAAGAATGTATGTGAGAAATACCTAGAAAAACCGATGGATTTGAATGTAGCATTTATGGATCTGGAGAAGGTATATGATAGAGTTGATAGAGATTTTGTGGAAGGTATTAAGAGTATATGGTATGGGAGGTAAGTTGCTAGAAGCAGTGAAAAGTTTTTACCAAGGATGTAAGGCATGTCTATGAGTAGGAAGAGAGGAAAGTGATTGGTTCTCAGTGAATGTCAGTTTGTGGCAGGGGTGCGTGATGTCTCCATGGTTGTTTAATTTGTTTATGGATGGGGTTGTTAGGGAGGTGAATGCAAGAGTTTTGGAGAGAGGGGCAAGTATGCAGTCTGTCATGGATGAGAGGGCCTGGGAAGTGAGTCACTTGTTGTTCGCTGATGATACAGCACTGGTGGCTGATTCGGGTGAGAAACTGCAGAAGTTGGAGACTGAGTTTGGTAAAGTGTGTGAAAGAAGAAAGCTGATAGTAAATGTGAATAAGAGCAAGGTTATTGGGTTCAGTAGGGTTGAGGGACAAGTCATTTGGGAGGTTAGCTACCTCAGTAACGTGGGAGACAGCGACAAAGTATAATCCATTGACAGCACGTCAACCTTGGTATACCACATCGTCCCGATTCACTCTATTCCTTGCACACCTTTAACCTTCCTGTATGTTCAGGCCCCAATCGCTCAAAATATTTTTCACTCCATCCTTCCACCTCCAATTTGGTCTCCCACTTCTCCTCGTCCCCTCCACCTCTGACACATACAGCCTCTTTGTCAATGTTTCCTTACTCATTCTCTCCATGTGACCAAACCATTTCAATACACCATCTTCTGCTCTCTCCACCACACTCTTTTTATTACCACACTTATTTCTCTTACCCTTTCATTACTTACTCAGTCAAACCACATTGCGCCACATATTGCCCTCAAACATTTCATTTCCAACACATCCACCATCCTCCACACAACCCCATTTATAGCCCATGCCTCGCAACCATATGACATTGTTGGAATTTCTATTCTTTCAAACATGGCCATTTTTGCTCACCAAGATAGCATTCTCGCCTTTCATACATTTTTTGACGCCCCCAGAACCTTTGCCCCCTCCCCCACCCTGTGACTCACTTTTGCTTCCATGGTTCCATCCACTGCTGAATCCACTCTCAGATATCTAAAACACTTCACTTCTTCCAGTTTTTCTTCATTCAAACTCACCTCCCATTTAACTCGTCCCTCAACCCTACTGAACCTAACAACCTTGCTCTTCACATTTGCTCTCAACTTTCTTCTTTCATACTCTTTTCATACAACTTTTGCAGTTTCTCACCCAAATCAGCCACCAGTGCTGTATCATCAGGGAACAACAACTGACTCACTTCTTAAGCCCTCTCATCCAGAACAGACTGCATACTTGCCCCTCCGTCCAAAACTCTTGCATTCACCTCCCTATCAACCCCATCCATAAACAAATTAAACAGCCATGGAGACATCACGCACCCTTGCTGCAAACTGACATTTATTGAGAACCAATCACTTTCCTCTCTTTGTACTCGTACACATCCTTGATAAAAAGGATGTGTGTGTGTGTGAGAGTGAATGGATGGGCCATTCTTTGTCTGTTTCCTATCAGTACCTCGCTGGCATGGGAAACAGCTATTAACTATATAAATAAGATATGATATATGTATATTTACTTACCTATCACACTTAATCACTGTTCCCTGCATCAGAATGGTAGCACCAGGAAACAGACGAAGAATGGCCCATTTCCTCATATACACATTTATATGCATATATGCCCATACACGCAGATATGCATATCAACATATACACATACATACATATACATACACAAACGCAGACATATACATAAATACTCATGTACATATTCATACTTGCTTACCTTCATCCATTGCTTACGCTACCCTGCCCCACAGGAAACAGCATCGCTACCCCAACTTCAGCGAGGTAGCTTCAGGAAAACAGAAAAAAAGGCCACATTTGTTCACACTTAGAGTCTAGCTGTCATATGTAATGCACTGATAGGGCAGAGGGAATACTTTCCATGTATTCCTTGCATGTTGTAGAAGGTAACTAAATGGGGTGGGAGTGGGGGACTGGAAAATGAAAGTGAAGTTTAGTGCACTTTCATGTAATGATCACATCATCAGGGGAGATGCTAGAAAGAGACAGATGTAGAATAGTCTGTTGATATTCAGGGAAGAGATGTAACTAAGACGCCATTGGGTCTGGCAACATGCCTATCATGAAATTTTTATTATGGGAACAAGAAAGGGACTGTTTACAAATTTTGCCTACAATTAAACAGTCCAATTTGTATAGACCTTCATTATTATTAATGTTACAATTCTTTTTGCATTTGATAATAGACGATTCAGTGATATTTCTCGTGGTAAAAGAGTTACAATTAATAACTGAATTGGCATTACTTCAGTCAGTACAGTGGTCATAATTTTTAACATGATTAAGCAAAGCATTTGATCCTTGTCCTGTTCTTATACTATATTTATGTTACTTAAGTCTAACATAAAGATCCTTACCATAGAGCCCAACATAAAACATATTAAATTTTTTACAAGGTATTGTGTAAACACAGCCCACAAAATTTTCTGGTGAGTTTTTGATAAAGATATTTTTTATAGTATTGTTATTGCTGATGGCTGTGTTTACATTAAAGGACTTCAGCAACCTGGGAAGTTATGTAAAATTATCACAAAAAGATTCTTGGTATGAAGGGGAGGTTTGGGTTTAACTCTATAAAATGATTTCTTTGCCAGCTTAAGGGATTTATCAATGAAAGATCTAGGATATTTAACTTGTATCCAATGGAATATATCTTCCCAAACTCATCAGCACTGAATTCTGATCTGCATATATGTAATACCCTAAGGAGCATCAACTGGAATGATGATAATTTAACTGTGTTATGTTGAGCTGAGTAATAATGAATATATGAACACATATTGGTGGGTTTTCTGTATATACTAAACTTCAACATGTTAAAATGTTTCTCTGAATGAAAATGGTAACAGTTATTTCCACTTTTACAGTAAAATTGATAGAAGTGCTAAGTTTCTCCCTTATCTTAACACTTTAGTACCTTCTATCAACTTTATTGTAGAAGTAGAAGATTCTAACCCTTATTTTCCCAGAGAATATCCAAGAGAATCTCTGATAGTTGTGTGATGCTGCCTTGGAGATAATGGATATTTCAGTTTTCAAAACTTGCTTTTTCATTTATTTTTTTCACGTAAGATTTTGTTAAGGATATGCAATGAGCAGGATGAAGTTATCATATTTTTTAACTTTTCCATCAGTATAGTATGCAATGGAAGAGAAACTGGCATGGAAATGGGACCCATCACCAGCACACGACTACCTCAACTTTATTCGTATTGACAGCTTCCAGGAAATATTAGCATTTGGTGGAAGGTAAGTTGTTTATATCTTTGCTTCGTAACAGATATTGGAGAAGCCTAGTATTTCCTGAACTTTTTTTTTTTACTGACCTTCTGTGAAACATCCAAACACCTTTATGTTGCACAAGAATTCTGGGAACGTTGAAGAATGTGTCGAAGCCGAGAACGTTATCTCGGAGAGCAAATATGGGTATATTTGAAGGAATAGTGGTTCCAACACTGTTATATGGTTGCGATGTTATATGGTTGTGAGGCATGGGCTATAGATTGGGTTGTGCAGAGGAGGGTGGATGTGTTGGAAATTAAATGTTTTTGATGGTTTGATTGAATAAGTAGTGGAAGGGTAAGAGAGATGTGTGGTAATAAAAAGAGTGTGGTTGAGAGAGCAGAAAAGGGTGTATTGAAATGGTTTGGTCATATGGAGAGAATGAGTGAGGAAAGATTGACAAAGTAGATATATGTGTCAGAGGTGGAGGGAGAAGCAGGAGACCAAATTGGAGGTGGAAGGATGGAGTGAAAAAGATTTTGAGCGATAGTGGCCTGAACATACAGGAGGGTGAAAGGCATGCAAGGAATAGAGTGGATATGAACAATGTAGTATACTGGGGTCGACGTGCTGTCAGTGGATTGAACCAGGGCATGTGAAGCGTCTGGGGTAAACAATGGAAAGGTCTGTAGGGCATGGATGTGGAAAGGAAGCTGTGGTTTTGGTGCATTACACATGACAGCTAGAGACTGAATGTGAATGAATGTGGCCTTTTTTGCATGTTTCTGGCTCTGCCTCGTTAGAGGGGGTAGGGAATGCTATTTCATGTGTGGCAGGGTGGCGACAGGAATGGATGAAGGCAGCAGGTATGGATATGTACATGTGTATGTATGTACATGTCTTTGTATGTATATGTGTGTATATGTTGAAATGTATATGTATGTATATGTGCATGTGTGGGCATTTATTTATATACATGTGTATGTGGGTGAGTTGGGCCATTCCTCATCTGTTTCCTTGTGCTTCCTCACTGACATGGGAAATGGCAATCAAGTATAATGATATTGATAATATTATTCTCTTTTACTTAACCGCATGTGTTATGTATATGTGTATTTATGTATGTGCATGTATGGGCATTTATGTATTATTATTATTATTTTATCACTATTATACTTGATCGCTGTTTCTTGCATCAACGAGGTAGTGCTAGGAAACCGACGTAGAATGGCCCATCCACTCATATACACATACATAAACAAAAATGCCCATACGTGAACATATACATACATATACACAGACATACATTTATATATTCATTATATTTTGTTGCCATTTCCTGCGTTAGCGAGGTAGCGCAAGGAAACAGATGAAAGAATGGCCCAACTCACCCGCATACACATGTATATACATACACGTCCAGACACGCACATATACATGCCTATACATCTCAACGTGTACATATATATACACACACAGACATATACATATATACACATGTACATAATTCATACTGTCTGCCCTTATTCATTCATGTCGCCACCCCGCCGCACATGAAATGACAACCCACTCCCCCAGCATGTGTGCGAGGTAGCACTAGGAGAAGACAACAAAGGCCACATTCATTCACAGTCAGTCTCTAGCTGTCATGTATAATGCGCCGAAACCACAGCTCCCTTTCCACATCCAGGCCCCACAAAGCATTCCATGGTTTACCCCAGATGCTTTACATGCCCTGGTTCAATCCATTGACAGCACGTCGACCTCGGTATACCACATCGTTCCAATTCACTCTTTTTCTTGCATGCCTTTCACCCTCCTGCATGTTCAGGCCCCGATCACTCAAAATCTTTTTTACTCCATCCTTCCACCTCCAATTTGGTCTCCCACTTCTTGTTCCCTCCACCTCTGACACATATATCCTCTTTGTCAATCTTTCCTCACTCATTCTCTCCATGTGACCAAACCATTTCAAAACACCCTCTTCTGCTCTCTCAACCACACTCTTTTTATTACCACACATCTGTCTTACCCTTTCATTACTTACTTGATCAAACCACCTCACACCACCCACATATTGTCCTCAGACATCTCATTTCCAGCACATCCACCCTTCTCCGCACAACTCTATCTATAGCCCACGCCTCACAACCATATAACAATCTTGGAACCACTATTCCTTCAAACATACCCATTTTTGCTTTCCAAGATAATGTTCTTGACTTCCACACATTTTTCAATGCTCCCAGAACTTTTGCCCCCTCCCCCACCCTATGATTCACTTCCGCTTCCATGGTTCCATCCGCTGCCAAATCCACTCCCAGATATCTAAAACACTTCACTTCCTCCAGTTTTTCTCCATTCAAACTTGCCTCCCAGTTGACTTGTCCCTCAACCCTACTGTACTTAATAACCTTGCTCTTATTCACATTTACTCTCAGCTTTCATCTTTCACACACTTTACCAAACTCAGTCACCAGCTTCTGCAGTTTCTCACGTGAATCATCCACCAGCACTGTATCATCAGCGAACAACAACTGACTCACTTCCCAAGCTCTCTCATCCATGACTGCATACTTGCCCCTCTCTCCAAAACTCTTGCATTTACCTCTAACAACCCTATCCATAAACAAATTAAACAACCATGGAGACATCACACACCCCTGCCGCAAACCAACATTCACTGAGAACCAGTCACTTTCCTTTCTTCCTACTCGTACACATGCCTTACATCCTTGATAAAAACTTTTCACTGCTTCTAACAACTTGCCTTCCACACCATATACTCTTAATACCTTCCATTCCACACCATATACTCTTAATACCTTCCATTCCACACCATATACTCTTAATACCTTCCACAGAGCATCTCTGTCAACTCTATCATATGCCTTCTCCAGATCCATAAATGTTACATACAAATCCATTTGCTTTTCTAAGTATTTATCACATACATTCTTCAAAGAAAACACCTGATCCACACATCCTCTACCACTTCTGCAACCACACTGCTCTTCCCCAATCTGATGCTCTGTACATGCCTTGACCCTCTCAATCTATACCCTCCTATATGATTTCCTAGGAATACTCAACAAACTTATACCTCTGTAATTTGAGCACTCACCTTTATCCCCTTTGCCTTTTTACAATGGCACTATGCAACCATTCCGCCAATCCTCAGGCACCTCACCATGAGTCATACATACATTAAATAAGCTTACCAACCAGTCAACAATACAGTCACCCCCTTTTTTAATAAATTCCACTGCATTCAAACCCGCTGCCTTGCCGGCTTTCGCCTTCCGCAAAGCTTTTACTACCTCTTCTCTGTTTACCAAATAATTTTCCCTAACCCTCTCACTTTGCACACCACCTTGACGAAATCACCCTATATCTGCCACTCTATCATCAAACACATTCAACAAACCTTCAAAATACTCACTCCATCTTCTCACATCACCACTACTTGTTATCACCTCCGCATTAGCCCCCTTCACTGATGTTCCCATTTGTTCCCTTGTGTACGCACTTTATTTACGTCCTTCCAAAACATCTTTTTATTCTCCCTGAAATTTGATGATACTCTCTCACCCCAACTCTCATTTGCCTTCTCTTTCACCTTTCTCTTGACCTCCTGCCTCTTTCTTTTATACATCTCCCACTCATTTGCATTATTTCCCTGCAAAAATCATCCAAATGCCTCTCTCTTCCCTTTCACTAATAATCTTACTTCTTCATCCCACCACTCACTACCCATTCTAATCTGCCCACCTCCCATGCTTCTTATGCCACAATCATGTTTTGCGCAATCCATCACTGCTTCCCTAGATACATCTCATTCCTCCCCCATTCCCCTTACGTCCTTTGTTCTCACCTTTTTCCATTCTGTACTCAGTCTCTCCTGGTACTTCCTCACACAAGTCTCCTTCCCAAGCTCACTTACTTTCACCACTCTCTTCACCACAGCATTCTCTCTTCTTTTCTGAAAACCTCTACAAATCTTCACCTTCGCCTCCACAAAATAATGATCAGACATCCCTCCAGTTGCACCTCTCAGCACATTAACATCCAAAAGTCTCTCTTTCATGTGCCTATCAATTAACTTGTAATCCAATAACACTCTCTGGCCATCTCTCCTTCTTACATACGTATACTTATGTATATCTCTTTTTAAACCAAGTATTCCCAGTCACTAGTCCTTTTTCAGCACATGAAACTACAAGCTCTTCACCATTTCCATTTACAACACTGAACACCCCATGCACACCAATTATTCCCTCAACTGCCACATTACTCACCTTTGCATTCAAATCACCCATCACTATAACCTGGTCTCGTGCATCAAAACTTCTAACACACTCACTCAGCTGCTCCCAAAACACTTGCCTCTCATGGTCTTTCTTCTCATGCCCAGGTGCATATGCAGCAGTAATCACCCATCTCTCTCCGTCCACTTTCAGTTTTACCCATATCAATTTAGAGTTTACTTTCTTACATTCTATCACTTACTCCCACCACTCCTGTTTCAGGAGTAGTGCTACTCCTTCCCTTGCTCTTGTCCTCTCACCAACACCTGACTTTACTCCCAAGACATTCCCAAACCACTCTTCCCCTTTACCCTTTAGCTTCGTTTAACTGAGAGCCAAAACATCCAGGTTCCTTTCCTCAAAGATACTACCTATCTCTCCTTTTTTCTCATCTTGGTTACATCCACACACATTTAAACACCCCAATCTGAGCCTTTGTGGAGGATGAGCACTCCCCGTGTGACTCCTTCTTCTGTTTCCCCTTTTAGAAAGTTAAAATTTAAGGAGGGAAGGGTTTCTAGCCCCCCGCTCCTGTTCCCTTTAGTCGTCTTCTACGACACATTAGGAATGCGTGGGAAGTATTCCTTCTCCCCTATCCCCAGGGATATACATATATACACATATACACAGACATGTACATTTATACACATGTACATATTCATACTTGCTTGCCTTCATCCATTCTAGGCACTCCCCCACCCCATAGGAAACAGCATCGCTACCCCCTGCTTCAGCAAGGGAGCCCCAGGAAAACAGACAAAAAAGGCCACATCTGTTCACGCTCAGTCTTAGACTAGCTGTCATGTATAATGCACCAAAACCACAGCTCCCTATCCACATCCAGGCCCCACAGACCTTTCCCAGACATTTCACATACCCTGGTTCAGTCCATTGACAGCACGTCAACCCCAGTATACTACATCGTTCCAATTCCCTCTATTCCTTGCGCACCTCTCACCTTTCTGTATGCTCAGACCCCAATCACTCAAAATCTTTTTCACTTTCTTCTTCCACCTTCAGTTTGGTTTCCCATTTCTCCTTGTTCCCTCCACCTCTGACACATATATCCTCTTTGTGAATCTTTCCTCACTCATTCTTTCTATATGTCCAAAGCATTTCAACACACCCTCTTCTGCTCTCTCAACCACACTCTTTTTATTATCACACATCTCTCTTACCCTTTTATTACTTAATCAAACCACATATTGTTCTCAGACATTTCATTTCCAACACATCTACCCTCCTCCGTACAGACCCATCTATAGCCCCTGCTTTGCAAGCAACCATATAGTATTATTGAAACCACTATTCCTTCAAACATACCCATTCTTACTCTTGAAGATAATGTTCTCTCCTTCCATACATTCTTCATCACTCTCAGAACCTTCGCCCTCAACCCCACCCTGTGGCTCACTTCCGCTTTTATGGTTCCACTCCCAGATATCTAAAACACTTCACTTCCGCCAATTCTTCTCCATCCAAGCTTACATCCCAATTTACTTGTCCCTCAACCCTACTAAACTAATGACCTTGCTCTTATTCACATTTAATCTCAACTTTCTCCTTTCACATACTTCTCCAAACTCAAGCACCTACTTCTGCTGTTTCTCACTCGAATCAGCCATCAGTGCTGTATCATTGGTGAACAAGAACTGACCCACTTTCCAAGCCCTCTCATTCCCAACAGACTGCATACTTGCCCCTCTCTCCAAAACTCTTGCATTTACCTCCCTAACCACCCCATCCATAAACAAATTAAACAACCATGGGGACATCACACACCCCTGCTACAGACCGACCTTCACTGGGAACCAGTCACACTCCTCTCTTCCTATTCATACACATGCCTTACATCCTTGGTAAAAACTTTTCATTGCTTCTAGCAGCTTACCTCCCACACCTTATACTCTTAAGACCTTCCACAAAGCATCCCTATCATCCCTGTCATATGCCTTCTCCAGATCCATAAGTGCTACATACAAATCCATCTGTTTTTATATTTATTTCTCACATTCTTGAAATAAAAAACTTGATCCACACATCCTCTACCACTTCTGAAACCACACTGCTCCTCCCCAGCCTGATGCTCTGTACATGCCTTTACCCCCTCAATCAATACCCTCTCATACAATTTCCCAGGAATACTCAACAAACTTATTCCTTTGTAATTTGAACACTCACCTTTATCCCTTTTGCCTTTGTATAATGGCACTGTGCATTTATTTTTTTATTATACTTTGTCGCTGTCTCCCGCGTTAGCGAGGTAGCGCAAGGAAACAGACGAAAAAATGGCCCAACCCACCAACATACACATGTATATACATACATGTCCACACATGCACATATACATACCCATACATTTCAACGTATACATATATATACATACACAGACATATACACATGTACATAATTCATACTTGCTGCCTTTATTCATTCCCGTCGCCACCCCGCCACACATGAAATGACAACCCTTTCCCCCCACATGCGCGCAAGGTAGCGCTAGGAAAAGACAACAAAGGCCACATTCGTTCACACTCAGTCTCTAGCTGTCATATATAATGCACCAAAACCACAGCTCCCTTTACACATCCAGTCCCCACAAAACTTTCCATGGTTTACCCCAGACGCTTTACATAAAAAATGAGTCAGCTGCCGCCGAAGCAGCTGTGCCTTGACATATGTGTGTTGTCCTTGATAAAGGGGAGTGCTAACCTTCTCTACTTTCACACACACTATACATGTATTACGCTAATCCTCAGGCACCTCACGAAGGTCCATACTTTCCACAAATTTCCTGTGTGTTGTAGAAGGCAACTAAAAGGGATGGGAGCTGGAACCAAGTTAGGATTTTTCCCTCTTAGGCTCAGTCGTCTGTTCTTGCTGCTACCTCGCTGACATGGGAAATGGCAAATATGTATAAAAAAAAATGCGTGTGTGTGTGTGTGTGTTAGTAATATGACAATCACACTTTTCTGTGATATTGACTTACTTGTTACAGTTACAGTGTAGAAGTCAACTGGCTTATTGAAATTTTACTATGCACTACATGTTTCATGGAGGAAATCCGCTATGTCAGGTGTATGTACCTAATAGAGTTTCGATGCTCAACACAAATACACTGACCTGCAGACCCTATTTGTGCTATGTCTCCTCAGAAATTAAGAGATATAAGTGACATAAGCATTGAAGTGAGTAGTGATGGGGGTGGCAGAGAGTGGTCAGAAGGGGTTGTTTGAGGGTTAGGGGAGGTGGTTGACCTAGGTAGCGAGATGTGTGCTCATCTAAATCCCTTATGCTATTCTGCCCCAGATAGTTTATTCATAATTATTTAGTTGATGATAGGATGTGGTTTAAAGTTACCTGGGATTAGGTTGAATTTATTGATATTAGTAATTAAGACATTAAGTGATCTTATGAGTAGCATAATCCGGTGAAGGTATGTTACTTGATGGTTACGGTCTACGGGATGATTATTTTCTTTGGAATGTTTAGCAGTAGCACTTAATGTGGTCACCTCCATTTACTGTACTGACTGCTGCTGTCAATAACATCTTTCAGCTTCTGTTTTTCTGAAGTGGTTTATGAACAAGGCTTAATGGAAAGCCAGGAAGACATTTATACACATAGTAAGATTAATTTTTTTTTTTTTTTTTTTCCAAAGGGAGGAACAGAGAAGGGGGCCTGGTGAGGATATTCCCTCAAAGGCCCAGTCCTTTGTTCTTAACGCTACCTCGCTAATGCGGGAAATGGCGAATAGTATGAAAGAAAGAAAGAAGTAAGATTAATGTAGAGAAGGGTGATAAATCCAATTGTTTGGTGTTGCATTATTCATCATATGTAGTTAATGTAAGACAGTTACTAGAAAGCGATGTTTTGAATGTCACTTTCCAGTATAACAATATAACAATTGGAAGTGTTTATGCAGTTAAATGTGAGACTTGTAAGGATGTGTACATTGGCTGGACAGGATAAACAGAAGCTTCTTGTACCAGCATGCCACTGTAAACATGAGAGTCAGAGGGGCTAATACTCATTTGGTATTGAACATTTTCATGTACTGGAGCTTGGAAACAAAAAGCAGCAGCTCTAGGACTCCACTTTCCAAAAGTGATCATGAAATACTTTGAGCTTTTAGTTATGAATGAAGTATCAGAGTAACCCAAAAGCCAAGAGTAGATATAAAGATAGAAATTGTTGGGCTGAACAGGTTGTGTAGGAACAAGTGGAACACAGAATTCCTTAATAAGAAGTTCTGTTAAGTTTTTGATGGAGTTTATTGATGAGTAATGGCAGTATGATACAGAGAAGAGGATTTCAGCCAAAGAAAGAGACATTGCATAGCAAGGGCAAAAAGGCCATGGAAAGTAGAGATGTCCTGTATACAACATATGAATGTTAGAGCAGCCAGGCTGCATTTGAAGGGCATGAAATAAAAAGAAATGAGTAAAGTAGAATAAGGGAAGAAATTCTGAAAAAGAAATGAAAACTGCAGACAGCATAGTTAAAAACCTAATTTATTCTGTAATTTCATCCTGAGCAGATGTCAACTACAAGGAAGTGGGCATATGAAAGTGACTGAAACTTGAATGAAACAGTAAAGGGACTATATAAGGAGCTAAATACAGTTTTGAGGGGTATTCTCAGGAGAGGACATGTGTCCACCAACACTTACCTAATGAATTGGATGAAAGGTTGTGGAGTGTATTGAAATCGCTAGACAGTTAAAGTAGATTGGACCATGATGGTATTTTGTACTATGTATTCAAGAAGTGTATAGAAACATTGATGGGCAACTCAAGATGCTCTTTTGGAAATCTGTGAAAGAGGAAATGGTGTGAAGGAGCTATGGAAAACAAATGTAATGCATGTAAAAATGAAAAGAAAACATGGTAGATTACAAGCTATTATCACTGATATTTGTAGTCTGTGAAGTAGTGGAAGAATTAACAGATAGTGAATGAATGAGAACTTACAGATGAGAAGCTACAACATGAGTTCAGAAAAAAGAGAATATGTTTAATGAATCTTCGGGACTGATTTGACTGAGTGCACAATGCTTCTGGAGTGCCAGAAATAGTTTTGCATTGTTCCCCAATGAGGTTAAAAATGCCAAAGAAGAGATGCCATATAGAGAAGATAGAAATGGCAGGGCAGCCAGTCAGCGTTTGAAAGGCATAAATGAACAAGAAATGAAGACAGCATTATGGAAGGAGATACAGGGAAAGAAAATATAACAGTGGACAAGGGAGATGAAAAACTTTGTTTCTTAGATTCATCAGAAGCAAATTGACATTTACAAAATAAGCAGTTAAACTGAAGGACATAAAGGAATGGATATTGCAACTGTAGAGAAAATGAGGAGCTGAATGTTAAGTTCAAGAGGATATTCTCTTTGTGGAACATATAACCACTAAATTTTGATTGATGGGTAAAAGGAAAGACAATGAAAAGTATTGAACTTAAAGGAGGAGAAAAGACTATAGAAAGTTTTGTATTGATATTTTTAGACAAGATACATTTAGTTTCATTAAGGATAGATCAGTGTATATGTTGCCTGGCCCCAATAATATTTTTTTTGTATTCAGTAAAGATCTTACAGACTGACAGCCACACAAGATGCTTTTCATGAAAGATTTGAAAGAGGAAGTGGAGTTTGGGTGTTGAAAGAGAACAGGTTTTGTGCATATTAAAGAAAAAAAAAAGCTAAACCGATGGCCAAGGGATCTGTTAAGTATATGGAAAGAGAAGCAGAAAGTTTATTGATTATACTTACAAAGATTCAGAGATATGAGATTGTGCATTGAAAATCTTCAGGACTTCTATGAGTAAGCAGTAGCTCAAAAAATGTAGGTAGACTCAGTGTTCATGAACCACCAGAAAGTATTTCAACCACCAGAAAGTATTTCACACTGTTCCCCGATTGAAGCTTGTTGAAAATGGAAATTTAAGCCTGTCTAATAAAAAGAATCCAATCAGTTGAAAATTAGCTCTGCAGAAAGGACCAGAATGCACAGTCAAAAAGATGATTTCCTTGGATTGTACATTTATGTACTTGTGAGAATATCAATGAAAGTTGAATTATTTGCTATAATGAAATACCTTGGTGTGGACTGGTTAGAATTCTTTACCTTTGGATACATTACTGTCAGACACATGAGAGGAATTAATCCTTTTCACCTTTATAATGCTTTTCTTTATCCTTGTTTGCTCTTGAGCATAATGAGATTGTTTGATATGTGGTTTGAAACTACACTTTTTTTTTGAGAATATTACTTTTACTTTTTCTTCTCCTTTTTAATATTTTCCAACCACAACTTTCCTCTTTTTATATCCTTTTTTGAAGCTACCATCATTTTGTTCATTTATACATTTGTCTTGGTTTAATGGATGTGACAATTCTTTCACGGATGTGCTATCCAGATTAGGAACCAGAATCCTTGAGCAGTGGTTAAGAACATTTTAACTACATCTGACATATGGAGGAGGTGCATGTTCCACCAAGCTTTTACCTGAATTGAAGTAAGAAAGTAATGTATGTTATGTGTTTGTAGTTTAAGAAATATTGAATTGTGGCATCATAATGTTTTCCAGAAATGACCAGGAGTCAATGGTGGTTGTGAAGGGGAATCAGCCTCTCAAACAAAATATGTACCACTGCTGGACCATCTTCATACAGAATATATGGAATGCTGAAGTAGTGAGTTTGATTACACTGTTTTAAGTATATTTTGAAAGTGATTGGCATCAAAAGAAAGAATAGAATTTCCTGCACGACAAAATTTGAATTTGACAACTTTTAGATTACTCTGCAGAAAGAAGACCTAAGGTTGTATGATGTTTTTCTTCAAATGTAGATGCAGTAGTTGTTGATTGTATTGATAACATGAAGTTAGAGAAAGCTAGAAGTAGTATGGAAGAAGGAACTTCCTATAGTAACACTCAGACAATTAAGTGTTTCTTGCTCATTATAAATGAATATTGTTTATGATAGTGTTAGTAAAGATGGCCACCGTGCTGGAAGAACTTCCTGTAGTCGCAAAGTATTAACCAGAGACACTCAAATGTTCTGTGCTTATTGTATACGATTGTTGATTTTACTAGTTTTGTTAAAGGTGGCTATCATGCTGTGAAGACTTCTTACTGTAAGATTATAAACCAGTGACAGTTAAGTGTTTTGTAGCCACCAATGCAGCATTAAGCTTGTTATTACCATGTAGCATTAAACAAACCAAGTGCACTAACTTGGATGTGATAGTCATTGGATAAGTGGTTACCAAGTCTACCCTATAGAGCTGGGCAGCCTTGTCTATTTCTTGGCCTTTGAAGGTTGTGGCATAGGCTCCACTTCAAGATTAATTCCCACATAGGATGCATGCATATACATGTTCTGCCCCATGCAAATATAGATAGAGTGAAAAATGATAGATAGACAAGTAATTCTTTCACTAAAGACAAAGTGTTCTTGCTCCAGTGCTCTGGTAACTGTACATTATACACAACCATATTTCCATCTATTACCCCACATGATTTTTTTATCCTCTCACATTTCACATTGGGAATAAACTGATATTCCATTTGCATCTCTTCCTTATCTGTGCTACCTCAGTGTTTCTTGTCAATTTTATCTCATGTATTTCTTTTAACATCATCATTCCCTCTAAATTGTGCTGCTCACTTCCTTGAAAACATTTTTCCTTTTTTTCTTCTGGTGCTTTCCTCTTCCATTTTTTTTTCATTTCTTAACTAGGTCAGCCATTTTTGCCTTTTTGGCTATGATTGTTCTACTCACTGGGAGATTTTTTTCTTTACTTCTTTTTCTTTCCCATTTTCTTCTGTTACAGTTTCTTTCTGTTCTTTTATTACATGGTGGTTGTATCAACCGAAGACTTAGCAGGTTTGTATGTTGAATCTGGACACTTGAACTCCTTTGTGATTTATTCAGATGTAAACCATCATTTTGATATTATGGATCATACCATCAACTTCATTAATTCTGGCTTCTGTGATAAAGCTCCCCATGAATTAACCCAAACATTTCATCTCAAAATAGGTAAGATAGTTGGTAGGCAGCCAACAACCAGGGGGGTATATTACCAATACTACTCACCTGGATATTGGGAGGGTTATTGATGGTTGTGTAGTGAGCCAGCCCTTCAGTTGTTGTAAAGTTGCACTCATCTGACCTAGTTAGCTGACTTTTCTTTCTGCCTCACCCACACATGGATTACTGGCATTTTGTCCACAAAACATACAAAATCCCCTTGTCATACATAACACATGACAATGCTGAACTCATACAGCTCATTCTTCATAGCTAGATTTTCTTGCGATGAGCAATATGAACAAGCCTTGCTTTTGGCAAGATGGTAGGAGTAGTAGATAAAGTAGTAGGTATGAACATTTAGGCAGGAGCATTTGGTAGAAGTAGTAGGTAAGAGCATTAGGTAGTAGTAGTCAGTATGAACATTAGGTAGGAGCCTCTGCAAACACTGTACTAGAGTTGCCCTCTGCTAGTGGCCTGTTATGGGTGAGGCACTAAAGGCTAAGAAGTAGTGAATCTATCGCTGTGGTCACCCCCTTAAGTGAGTTCCAGTTGGAACATGTGTCAGAGATATAAATAGATAGATTGATGGAGATTTTTTTGCATTTACCTTTCACATCAGTTTAGAAATACTACTGTCTGTTTAAACATTCCATGCATTGCTTCAGTATCCAGATTTTCCTTCATTATTTTTGCTCGGTAAACTAATACTGCCTTTTAGCATCCTGACAACAAGTATCATTATTCATTCACACTAAAATAACTGCTTTCCCAGCTCCAACTCACAAGACATGCACCCATCAGGAGTCACTCTTCCCAGACAAGTCACACTTTCCCATTTACACTGGACATCACCCATCCTACAACACTGCAAAACAACATTTCATCATATTACAAAGTCCTTCCTCCCCTGATGCAGCTACAACAGTGAAGGCACTGATCATTTACAACACAGTTGCCTTGCACTCTTTATGTAGACACACATGCATCATGGCTGTTGACAATGCCTAATTATTTCTCCTCATAGTCAATTATCCTCCATCCATGCAACTTAAAGCATATTTTCATGAGACTTCTAGGAAGGAAACCGAGTGGTTTTTAGTTAGATTTAGACAACCATGTAGATGATCCTGAAGTATTTGATGATGATGGTCTGTCTTCAGATCCTGTGGAGAGCAATTTTACGGACAATGGTTTTTCCAGCAATAAAAGTTAACCAAGATTAGGTGGAGGGTGTTCTCGTAAAACTGGGGGAAGCACTTGCCTGACTCTGATAACTCTGTCTGACTAGTGTGGCTGGTAATTTTACAGACTTTTATAGTTTTACTGTAATGAAAAAAGTGGTAATGAATTGCATTGATTATGGGAGAAAAAGATTTATGGTACACTATGAAACATCCTAATGGCCTGTAATCAATTTTTTCAACTTGTACTGAAACACCTACAAAACTTCTACACATTATTAGAGTGAAAGTAATGGACAAGATATATTTTGTAAATTTTTTTCATTGTTGTATGAAATTCTTTTGAAACTAAAATTGAATAAATTTGAAAAACTTGAATTTTGGGTGGGGGAAAGGAAGCTTAGTGACACACTTAAGGGGTCATGCCTGTAGTTGTATTCCACACATTGTGTCCAGTTACCATGACTTAAATTTTTGCCAAGTGCTGGTCAGTATATATAGAGTTGTCAAGGGAGCCTGGATGAGATCTTTACCCTCTTTTTATATGATAGATTTTGAAGCTGTGCCTCTTTTACAAGATTTTGCTGATGATAGTCCTTATTAGTCATATTTGTTTGTGAGAAAAAACTTCCAGAAATTCCACATTTCAGTACATATGCTCTAAAATATTCCTGAAGTGTCTCATTGACCTGGCAGTGAAGCAGTATAAGTTTAAAGGTGCATAGAATGTGCATGCATAAGGTGTCTTCAGGTTGAGTTGTGAATCATTTTAGAAAATTATTCTCTTTTTCATCCCACAGTAATCACAAACTTATGGAGGCATTTTTTTTTTTAGATTATCTGAGAATAGTCTTCGCTTAGAGTGTACAGTGAATGTTAGAACTACTGCATGGAAAGGGTTAACAGAGAAAGCAAATGGTACCTACCATTAGTTTAAGGTGGATGGATGAGGTGTCACTGCTGCTAGGAAATGTCTTAATTAGTGTTATTGTCTGAAAAATTGACTAAATTTTAGTTTCACTGTTCCTGTCTGATATCAAGCCTCATTCATATTCATATTTCACAATTAGTTTCCATTTTCTATGGGGCACTGGAGTGAAGATAATTCTAATACCTTCAGCTTCTATCATCCAACAAAATACATTTTTGGCTCTTTTATGTTGATATCATGGATGACCAATACAGAACTTGAAAAAATGGGTGAGTCCACTTGAAGTGAGAGAAAAAGAAATTTAGAAAATTATCTACACTAGATCCTAATGCTTCATGGATTTCAAACTTCCAGATTTCTTTACCTTTATTGGATTATATGTAGGGGAGACTTCTGGATCACTGAATTTGTCATTTTAATTTCTATCTTCACAGATGGTAGGAGTGGCAACAGAAAATGCAGATTTTACAGAAAATTGGAATCACAAGTGTCGTGTAGGTGTGGATGAAAATTCCTGGGCTCTCTCCTGTGGGGGTAAGAATGCATTAAGTGCTGTAGTACGTTTTCAAACATAAAGTGTCTGCATCATTGTTTTTAGTCCTGAGACATGTATGCATAGTCCTTCCCTTTGTAATTTGAACACTCTGTAATTCTCCAAACCCTATCATATGCCTTCTCCAGATCCATAAATGTTACATACAAATATTTCCTAGTATTACCCAAGAGCAGTGCTGGAAATGTTCATAAAGATACTGTATTTTGATGCATCAAGCACCCGAGCAAAGCACTCATTATGTTTATATTCAGAGTTCATAGTTTTTAGAAAAATGTTGCCGCAGCAGGTACACACAACCATGTACTTGGAGGAAAACAGAAATAGGAAAGCATGAAGAGAAGAAAGTAAAATTAAGGGAAAACGAAGAAAAAAAGGCACTTTCATGAATAGTATGGGGTTTGGTAATGTGTCAGACTGGCTAGAGAGATCCAAAGAAAAATGTTAGCTGTGGAAAAAAGAAAGACAAACCCCTTTTGCCATGGTACTGTTTCCATGGGTACCCAAGACCAACCAGTGCACTAATTCAAATCATTTTAGATTTAACAGTTTCTAACTAGATAAGATGGAGATACTTTTCACTGCAAAATATTTCCCTACATTTTTGCTGTTTATATGTGTTACAGAAAAATCTAAAAAGTTTTATGATAGTAGAGATGGTTCAAGAAATTGAAATATCCCTGGGGATAGGGGTTTAAGAATACTTCCCACGTATTCCCTGCGTGTCGTAGAAGGCGACGAAAAGGGGAGGGAGCGGGGGGCTGGAATTCCTCCCCTCTCGTTTTTTTTTTTAAATTTTCCAAAAGAAGGAACAGAGGGGGGCCAGGTGAGGATATTCCAAAAAAGGCCCAGTCCTCTGTTCTTAGCGCTACCTCGCTAATGCGGGAAATGGCGAATAGTTTAAAAAAAAAAAGAAAAAAAAAAAAAATTTCATGTGTGGCACAGTGGTGACAGGAATGGTTGAAGGCAGCAAGTATGAATATGTACATGTTTATATATGTTTATGTCTGTGTATGTATATGTATGTACACATTGAAATTTATATGTATGTATATGTGCGTTTGTGGGCATTTATTTACATACATGTTTATGTGGATGGGTGGGGCCATTCCTCGTCTGCTTTCTTGCACTACCTCACTGACGCGGGAGACAGAGATTAACTATAATAGATATAAATATATACATAAATGTAAATGTGTAGATAAAGGTAATTAGGTTCAGTAGGGTTGAGGGACAAGCTAATTGGGAGGTATGTTTAAGTGGAGAAAAACTGAAGTACTTTAGATATCTGGGAGTGGATTTAGCAGCGGATGGAACCATGGAAGCGGAAGTGAGTCACAGGGTGGTGGAGGGGGCGAAGGTTCTGGGAGTGTTGAAGACTGTGTGGAAGACGAGAATGTTATCACAGAGAGCAAAAATGGGTATGTTTGAAGGAATAGTGGTTCCAACAATGTTACATGGTTGCGAGGCATGGGCTATAGATAGGGTTGCGCGGAGGAGGGTGGATGTGTTGGAAATGAAATGTTTGAGGACAATATGTGGTTTGAGGTTGTTTGATCAAGTAAGTAATGAAAGGGTAAGAGAGATGTGTGGTAATGAAAAGAGTGTGGTTGAGAGAGCCAAAGAGGGTGTATTGAAATGGTTTGGTCACATGGAGAGAATTAGTGAGAAAAGATTGACAAAGAGGATATATGTGTCAGAGGTGGAGGGAACAAGGAGAAGTGGGAGACTGAATTGGAGGTGGAAGGATAGATTGAAAAAGATTTTGAGCAATTGAGGCCTGAACATACAGGAGGGTGAAAGGCATGCAAGGAATAGAGTGAATTGGAGCGATGTGGTATACCGGGGTCGACGTGCTGTCTGTGGATTGAACCAGGGCATATGAAGCGTCTGGGGTAAACCATGGAAAGTTTTGTGGGGCCTGAATGTGGAAAGGGAGCTGTGGTTTCGGTACATTACACATGACAGCTAGAGACTGAGTGTGAATGAATGGGGCCTTTGCTGTCTTTTTCTAGCGCTGTCTCGCACATGTGGGGGGGAGGAGGGTGCTGTTTTTCATGTGTGGTGGGGTGGCGACGGGAGTGGGTAAAGGCAGAAAGTATGAATATGTACATGTGTATATATGTATATGTATGTATACGTTGAAATGTATAGGTCTGCTGTCTGGTGCATGTGTGGGTGTTTATGTATATGCATGTGTATTTGGGTGGGTTGGGCCATTCTTTCGTCTGTTTCCTTGCACTGCCCTGTTAGCGCTGGAGACAGCTACTAAGTATAATAAAATAAATGAATAGATAAAATGAATAAAGTGCATAAGACAAGAGAGCAAATGGGAACATTGGTGAAGGGGACAAATGGGGAACTAATAACAAGTAGTGATGAAGTGAGAAGGAGATGGAGTGAGTATTTTGAAGGTTTGTTGAATGTGTTTGATGATCAAGTGGCAGATATAAATTGTTTTGGTCAAAAGGGTGTGTGAAGTGAGAGGGTCAGGGATAATGGTTTGGTAAACAGAGAAGAGGTAGTGAAAGCTTTGCAGAAGATGAAAGCTGGTAAGGCAGTGGATTTGGATGGTATTGCATTGGAATTTATTAAAGAAGGGGGTGACTGTGTTGTTGGTTGGTTGGAAAGGTTATTCAATGTATGTGTGCATCATGGTGAAGTGCTTGAGGATTGGCAAAATGCATGCATAATGCCATTGTACACAGGCATTGGGGATAAAGATGTGTTCAAATTCCGGAGGCATAAGTTTGTTGAGTATTCCTGGTAAATTATATGGGAGGGTATTGATTGAGAGGGTAAAGGCATGTACAGAGCATCAGATTGGAGAACAGCAGTGTGGTTTCAGAAATGGTAGAGGATGTGTGGGTTAGGTGTTTGCCTTGAAGAATGCATGTGAGAAATTCTTAGAAAAACAGATGGATTTGTATGTAGCATTTATGGATCTGGAGAAGGCATATGATACGGTTGATAGAGATGCTTTAGGGAAGGTTTTAGGAGTATATGGTGTGGGATATAAGTTGCGAGAAGCAGTGAAAAGTTTTTGTGGAGGATTTAAGGCATGTGTACGAGTAGGAAGAGAGGAAAGTGATTGGTTCCCAGAGAATGTCGTTTTGCAGGAGGGGTGCGTGATATATCCGTGGTTGTTTAATTTGTTTATGGATGGGGTCATTAGGGAAGTGATTGGAAGAGTTTTGGAGAGAGGGGCAAGTATGCTGTCTGTTCTGGATGAGAGGGCTTTGGAAGTGAGTCAGCTGTTGTTCGCTGATGATACAGTGCTGGTGGCTGATTCGGGTGAGAAACTGCAAAGGTTGTTGACTGAATTTGGTAAAGTGTGTAAAAGAAGAAAGCTGAGAGTAAATATGAATAAGACCAAGGTCATTAGGTTCAGTAGGGTTGAGGGACAATTTAATTGGGAGGTAAGTTTGAATGGAGAAAAACTGGAGGAAGTGAAGTCTTTTAGATTTCTGGGAGTGGACTTAGCAGTGGATGGAAGCATGGAAGTGGAAGTGAGTCCCAGGGTGGGGGAGGGAGCGAAGGTTCTGGAAGCGCTGAAGAATGTTTGGAAAGCAAGAATGTTATCTCGGAGAGCAAAAATGCGTATATTTGCAGGAATAGTGGTTCCAGCAATGTTGCAAGGCATGGGCTATAGATAGGGTTGTGCGGAGGAGGGTGGATGTGTTGGAAATGAAATGTTTGACCACAGTATGTGGTGTGAGGTGGTTTGATTGAGTAAGTAATGAAAGGGGAAGAGAGATGTGAGGAAATAGAAAGAGTGTGGTTGAGAGAGCAGAAGAGGTTGTGTTGAAATGGCTTGGATACATGGAGAGAATGAATGAGGAAAGATTGTCAAAAAGGACATATGTGTCATAGGTGGAGAGAAGAAGGAGAAGTGGGAGACCAAATTGAAGGTAGAAGGATGGAGTGAAAAAGATTTTGAGTGATAGGACATTAATGTATATACATGTGTATGTGGGTGTGTTGGGCCATTCCTCGTCTGTTTTCTTGCGCTACCTCACTAATGTGGGAGACGGTGGTTAAGTATAATAAAACATTATTTATTTATTTATTTTGCTTTGTCGCTGTCTCCAGCGTTTGCAAGGTAGCGCAAGGAAACAGACGAAAGAAATGGCCCAACCCACCCCCATACACATGTATATACACACACGTCCACACACGCAAATATACATACCTATACATCTCAATCTACGCATATATATACACACACAGACACATACATATATACCCATGCACACAATTCACACTGTCTGCCTTTATTCATTCCCATCGCCACCTCGCCACACATGGAATACCATCCCCCTCCCCCCTCATGTGTGCGGGGTAGCGCTAGGAAAAGACAACAAAGGCCTCATTCGTTCACACTCAGTCTCTAGCTGTCATGCAATAATGCCTGAAACCACAGCTCCCTTTCCATATCCAGGCCCCACACAGCTTCCCATGGTTTACCCCAGACGCTTCACATGCCCTGATTCAATCCACTGACAGCACGTCAACCCCAGTATACCACGTCGTTCCAATTCACTCTATTCCTTGCCCGCCTTTATAAATTTATTATACTTAATCGTCGTCTCCCTCATCAGCGAGATAGCGCAACAAAACAGACAAGGAATGGCCCAACTCACCCACATACATGTGTATATACATAAATGCCCATACATGCACATATACATACATATACATTTCAATGTAAACCTCATATATATACACAGACATATACATATATCCACATGTACATATTCATACTTGCTGCCTTCATCCATTTCTATTGCTGCCCCGCTACACATGAAAATAGCATCCCCCCTCCAGCGAGGTAGCGCCAGTAAAAGACAAAATAAAAAAAAAGGCCACATTCGTTCATACTTTGAAGAAGATGAAAGCTGGCAAGGCAGCGGGTTTGGATGATATTGCAATGGAATGTATTAAAAAAGGGGGTTACTGTGTTGTTGACTCATTGGTAAGGATATTTGATGTATGTATGACTCATGGTGAGGTGCTTGAGGATTAGTACAATGCATGCATAGTGCCATTGTACAAATGCAAAGGGGATAAAGGTGAGTGCTCAAATTACAGAGGTATAAGTTTGTTGAGTAATCCTGGGAAATTATATGGGAGAGTATTGATTGAGAAGGTGAAGGCATATACAGAGCATCAGACTGGGGAAGAGCAGTGTGGTTTCAGAAGTGGTAGAGGATGTGTGGATCAGGTGTTTGTTTTGAAGAATGTATGTGAGAAATACTTAGAAAAGCAAATGGATTTGAATGTAGCATTTATGGATCTGGAGAAGGCATATGATAGAGTTGATAGAGATGCTCTGTGGAAGGTACTAAGAATATATGGTGTGGGCGAGAAGTTGTTAGAAGCAGTGAAAAGTTTTTATCGAGGATGTAAGGCATGTGTATGAGTAGGAAGAAAGGAAAGTGATTGGTTCTTACTGAATGTCAGTTTGCGGCAGGGGTGCATGATGTCTCCATGGTTGTTTAATTTGTTTATGGATGGGGTTGTTAGGGAGGTGAATGCAATAGTTTTGGAGAGAGGGGCAAGTATGCAGTCTCTTGTGGGTGAGAGAGCTTGGGAAGTGAGTCAGTTGTTGTCTGCTGATGATACAGCGCTGTTGGCTGATTCGTGTAAGAAACTGCAGAGGGTGGTGACTGAGTTTCGTAAAGTGTGTGAAAGAAGAAAGCTGAGAGTAAATGTGAATAAGAGCAAGGTTATTAGGTACAGTAGGGTTGATGGACAAGTCAGTTGGGAGGTAAGTTTGGATGGAAAAAACTGGAGAAAGTAAAGTGTTTTAGATATCTGGGAGTGGATTGGGCACCGAATGGAACCATGGAAGCGGAAGTGAATCACAGGGTGGGGGATTGGGCGAAATTTCTGGGAGCGTTGAGAAATGTGTGGAAGGCGATAAGATTATCTCGGAAAGCAAAAATGGGTATGTTTGAAGGAATAGTGGTTCCAACAATGTTATATGGTTGCGAGGCGTAGGCTATAGATGGAGTTGTGCAGAGGAGGGTGGATGTGTTGGAAATGGGATGTTTAAGAACAGTATGTGGGGTGAGGTGGTTTGATCGAGTAAGTAATGAAAAGGTAAAAGAGATGTGTAGTAATAAAAAGAGTGTGGTTGAGAGAGCAGAAGAGGGTGTTTTGAAATGGTTTGGTTACATGGAGAGAATGAGTGAGGAAATATTGACAAAGAGGATATATGTGTCAGAGGTGGAGGGAACAAGAAGTGGGAGGCCAAATTGGAGGTGGAAAGATGGAGTGAAAAAGCCTTTGAGCAATCAGGGCCTGAACATGCAGGAGGGTGAAAGGTGTGCAAGGAATAGAGTGAATTGGAACGATGTGGTACACTGGGGTCAACGTGCTGTCAGTGGGCATGTGAAGCATCTGGGGTAAACCATGGAAAGTTTTGTGGGGCCTGGATGTGGAAAGTGAGCTGTGGTTTCGGTGCATTATACATGACAGCTAGAGACTGAGTGTGAACGAATGTGGCCTTTGTGGTCTTTCCTAGTGCAATCTCGTGCACATGCAGGGGAAGGGGGTTGTCATTTCATGTGTGGTGGGGTGGCAACAGGAATGAATAAAGACAGCAAGTATGAATTATGTACATGTGTATATATGTATATATCTGTGTATGTATATATGTATATGTCAGTGTATGTTTTTTTTTTTTTTTTTTTCATACTATTCGCCATTTCCTGCGATAGCGAGGTAGCGTTAAGAACAGAGGACTGGGTCTTTGAGGGAATATCCTCACCTGGCCCTCTTATATGTCTGTGTATGTATATATGTATACATTGAAATGTATAGATATGTATATGTGCGTGTGTGGAAGTGAATGTATATACATGTGTATGTGGGTGGGTTGGGCCATTCTTTCTTCTGTTTCGTTGCACTACCTCGCTAACGTGGAAGACAGTGACAAAGTATAATGAATAGATATATAAAATCGTTCACACTCAGTCTCTAGCTGTCATGTGCAATGCACCGAAACCATAGCTCCCTTTCCACATCCAGGCCCCACAGACCTTTCCATAGTTTAGTCCATGCTTCACGAGCCCTGGTTCAATCCATTGACAGCATGTCAACCTTGGTATACCACAGCGTTCCAATTCACTTTATTCCTTGCACACTTTTCACCGTCTTGTATGTTCAGGCCCCGATCACTCCATCCTTCCACCTCCAATTTGGTCTCCCGCTTCTCCTTCTTCCCTCCACCTCTGACACATATATTGTCTTTGTCAATCTTTCCTCACTCATTCTCTCTATGTGACCAAACCATTTCAACACACCCTCTTCTGCTCTCTCAACCATGCTCTTTTTATTGCCACACATCTCTCTTACCTTTCCATTACTTAATCAAACCACCTCACACCACATATTGTCCTCAAACATTTCATTTCCAACACATCCACCCTCCACACAGCCCTATCTATAGCCCAAATCTCACAGCCATATAACATTGATGGAACCACTGTTCCTTCAAACATACCCATTTTTGCTCTCCAAGATAATGTCCCTGCCTTCCACACATTCTCCAATGCTCCCAGAACCTTCGCTCCCTCCCCCACCCTGTGACTTACTTCCGCTTCCATGGTTTCATGTGTTGCTAAGTCCACTCCCAGATGTCTAAAACACTTCACGTCCTCCAGTTTTTCTCCATTCAAACTTACCTCCAAATTACCTTGTCCCGTCCCTCAACCCTACTGAACCTAATATCCTTGCTCTTATTCACATTTACTCTCAACTTTCTTCTTTCACATACTTTACCAAACTCAGTCACCAACCTCTGCAGTTTGTCACCTGAATCAGCCACCAGTGCTATATCGCCAGCGAACAGCAACTGACTCACTTCCCATGCCCTCTCATCCACAACAGAAAGCATGCTTGCCCCTCACTCCAAAACTCTTGCACTTACCTCCCTAACAACTCCATCTATAAACAAATTAAACAACCATGGAGACATTATGCTTCCCTGCTGCAAACCGACATTCATTGGGAACCAATCACTGTCTTCTCTACCTGCTCGTACTCATGCCTTACATCCTTGGTAAAAACTTTTCACTGCTTCTAGCAACTTACCTCCCACACCACATACTCTTGAAACCTTCCATAAAGCATCTCTGTCAACCCTATCATATGCACTCTCCAGATCCATAAATGCTACATACAAATCCAACTGTTTTTCTAAGTATTTCTCACGTACATTCTTCAAAGCAAACACCTGATCCAACATCCTCTACCACTTCTGAAATTACACTGCTCTTCCCCAGTCTGATGCTCTATACATGCCTTTACCCTCTCAATCAGTACTATCCCTTATGATTTCTTTCATATAGATAGGCAAAAAGCATAATAAACACATGTGACATCTGGTTGCTTTTCAGGAGAGTTGTTTGGGAGTGACTGATGCTGTTTTTGTTTCTGTTTCTGTTCACTGATTCCAGCAGATGGTAGCATGAACTGGAATGTATATGCCACCACAATATCCAAAGAAAACTGTTGTTTGCTAGAGATGATGGTATTTATTTATTTATTTATTTATTTTGCTTTGTTGCTGTCTCTTGCGTTAGCAAGGTAGCACAAGGAAACAGATGAAAGAATGGCCCAACTCACCCACATGCACATATAGATACATACATGTCCACACATGCAAATATACATACCTATACATCTCATCATATACATATATATATATATATATTTTTTTCTTTTAAACTATTCGCCATTTCCCGCGTTAGCGAGGTAGCGTTAAGAACAGAGGACTGGGCCTTTTTTGGAATATCCTCACCTGGCCCCCTCTGTTCCTTCTTTTGGAAAATTAAAAAAAAAGACGAGAGGGGAGGATTTCCAGCCCCCCGCTCCCTCCCCTTTTAGTCGCCTTCCACGACACGCAGGGAATACGTGGGAAGTATTCTTAATCCCCTATCCCCAGGGATATATATATATATATATATATATATATATATATATATAGTGAAATTGGAAAAAATGTAGCTTAGACATTGAAGCTTATTGATACACTGGTTAAATTGATGTGAACTACTATTGACGTTTCTGTAAATGAATTATACATTTCCCTTTTCCATAGCCAGATGTTGAACCATTATGTGACATTCATTTTTTCATTTCATTTCAAGCTAGAAGTTTCAGTTTTCTAAATTATTTCTTACATTTTTCATATGTATATACATGTATATGTGTGTGTGTGTGTATATGTGTGTATGTATGTGTATGTATGTATGTATGTATATATGTATATATATATATATAGAATCAGTTTTCTAAATTGTTTCTTACATTTTTCATATGTATATATATGTATGTGTGTGTGTGTGTATATGTGCATATGTATGTGTATGTGTGTGTATGTGTATATGTATCCTATCCCTGGGGATAGGGGTGAAAGAATACTTCCCACGTATTCCTCGCGTGTCGTAGAAAGCGACTAGAGGGGACGGGAGCGGGGGGCCAGAAATCCTCCCCTCCTTGTATTAACTTTCTAAAATGGGAAACAGAAGAAGGAGTCACGCGGGGAGTGCTCATCCTCCTCGAAGGCTCAGACTGGGGTGCCTAAATGTGTGTGGATGTAACCAAGATGTGAAAAAAGGAGAGATAGGTAGTATGTTTGAGGAAAGGAACCTGGATGTTTTGGCGCTGAGTGAAACGAAGCTCAAGGGTAAAGGGGAAGAGTGGTTTGGGAATGTCTGGGGAGTAAAGTCAGGGGTTAGTGAGAGGACAAGAGCAAGGGAAGGAGTAGCAATACTCCTGAAACAGGAGTTGTGGGAGTATGTGATAGAGTGTAAGAAAGTAAATTCTCGATTAATATGGGTAAAACTGAAAGTTGAGGGAGAGAGGTGGGTGATTATTGGTGCATATGCACCTGGGCATGAGAAGAAAGATCAAGAGAGGCAAGTGTTTTGGGAGCAGCTGAATGAGCGTGTTAGTGGTTTTGATGCACGAGACCGGGTTATAGTGTTGGGTGATTTGAATGCAAAGGTGAGTAATGTGGCAGTTGAGGGAATAATTGGTATACATGGGGTGTTCAGTGTTGTAAATGGAAATGGTGAAGAGCTTGTAGATTTATGTGCTGAAAAAGGACTGATGATTGGGAATACCTGGTTTAAAAAGCGAGATATACATAAGTATACTTATTTAAGTAGGAGAGATGGCCAGAGAGCGTTATTGGATTACGTGTTAATTGACAGGCGTGCGAAAGAGAGACTTTTGGATGTTAATGTGCTGAGAGGTGCAACTGGAGGGATGTCTGATCATTATCTTGTGGAGGCTAAGGTGAAGATTTGTATGGGTTTTCAGAAAAGAAGAGTGAATGTTGGGGTGAAGAGGGTGGTGAGAGTAAGTGAGCTTGAGAAGGAGACCTGTGTGAGGAAGTACCAGGAGAGACTGAGTACAGAATGGAGAAAGGTGAGAACAATGGAAGCAAGGGGAGTGGGGGAGGAATGGGATGTATTTAGGGAATCAGTGATGGATTGCGCAAAAGATGCTTGTGGCATGAGAAGAGTGGGAGGTGGGTTGATTAGAAAGGGTAGTGAGTGGTGGGATGAAGAAGTAAGAGTATTAGTGAAAGAGAAGAGAGAGGCATTTGGACGATTTTTGCAGGGAAAAAATGCAATTGAGTGGGAGATGTATAAAAGAAAGAGACAGGAGGTCAAGAGAAAGGTGCAAGAGGTGAAAAAAAGGGCAAATGAGAGTTGGGGTGAGAGAGTATCATTAAATTTTAGGGAGAATAAAAAGATGTTCTGGAAGGAGGTAAATAAAGTGCGTAAGACAAGGGAGCAAATGGGAACTTCAGTGAAGGGCGCAAATGGGGAGGTGATAACAAGTAGTGGTGATGTGAGAAGGAGATGGAGTGAGTATTTTGAAGGTTTGTTGAATGTGTTTGATGATAGAGTGGCAGATATAGGGTGTTTTGGTCGAGGTGGTGTGCAAAGTGAGAGGGTTAGGGAAAATGATTTGGTAAACAGAGAAGAGTTAGTGAAAGCTTTGTGGAAGATGAAAGCCGGCAAGGCAGCAGGTTTGGATGGTATTGCAGTGGAATTTATTAAAAAAGGGGGTGACTGTATTGTTGACTGGTTGGTAAGGTTATTTAATGTATGTATGACTCATGGTGAGGTGCCTGAGGATTGGCAGAATGCGTGCATAGTGCCATTGTACAAAGGCAAAGGGGATAAGAGTGAGTGCTCAAATTACAGAGGTATAAGTTTGTTGAGTATTCCTGGTAAATTATATGGGAGGGTATTGATTGAGAGGGTGAAAGCATGTACAGAGCATCAGATTGGGGAAGAGCAGTGTGGTTTCAGAAGTGGTAGAGGATGTGTGGATCAGGTGTTTGCTTTGAAGAATGTATGTGAGAAATACTTAGAAAAGCAAATGGATTTGTATGTAGCATTTATGGATCTGGAGAAGGCATATGATAGAGTTGATAGAGATGCTCTGTGGAAGGTATTAAGAATATATGGTGTGGGAGGAAAGTTGTTAGAAGCAGTGAAAAGTTTTTATCGAGGAGGTAAGGCATGTGTACGTGTAGGAAGAGAGGAAAGTGATTGGTTCTCAGTGAATGTAGGTTTGCGGCAGGGGTGTGTGATGTCTCCATGGTTGTTTAATTTGTTTATGGATGGGGTTGTTAGGGAGGTAAATGCAAGAGTTTTGGAAAGAGGGGCAAGTATGAAGTCTGTTGGGGATGAGAGAGCTTGGGAAGTGAGTCAGTTGTTGTTCGCTGATGATACAGCGCTGGTGGCTGATTCATGTGAGAAACTTCAGAAGCTGGTGACTGAGTTTGGTAAAGTGTGTGGAAGAAGAAAGTTAAGAGTAAATGTGAATAAGAGCAAGGTTATAAGGTACAGTAGGGTTGAGGGTCAAGTCAATTGGGAGGTGAGTTTGAATGGAGAAAAACTGGAGGAAGTGAAGTGTTTTAGATATCTGGGAGTGGATCTGGCAGCGGATGGAACCATGGAAGCGGAAGTGGATCATAGGGTGGGGGAGGGGGCGAAAATTCTGGGGGCCTTGAAGAATGTGTGGAAGTCGAGAACATTATCTCGGAAAGCAAAAATGGGTATGTTTGAAGGAATAGTGGTTCCAACAATGTTGTATGGTTGCGAGGCGTGGGCTATGGATAGAGTTGTGCGCAGGAGGATGGATGTGCTGGAAATGAGATGTTTGAGGAAAATGTGTGGTGTGAGGTGGTTTGATCGAGTGAGTAACGTAAGGGTAAGAGAGATGTGTGGAAATAAAAAGAGCGTGGTTGAGAGAGCAGAAGAGGGTGTTTTGAAGTGGTTTGGGCACATGGAGAGGATGAGTGAGGAAAGATTGACCAAGAGGATATATGTGTCGGAGGTGGAGGGAGCAAGGAGAAGAGGGAGACCAAATTGGAGGTGGAAAGATGGAGTGAAAAAGATTTTGTGTGATCGGGGCCTGAACATGCAGGAGGGTGAAAGGAGGGCAAGGAATAGAGTGGATTGGAGCGATGTGGTATACCGGGGTTGACGTGCTGTCAGTGGATTGAATCAAGGCATGTGAAGCGTCTGGGGTAAACCATGGAAAGCTGTGTAGGTATGTATATTTGCGTGTGTGGACGTATGTATATACATGTGTATGGGGGGGGGTCGGGCCATTTCTTTCGTCCGTTTCCTTGCGCTACCTCGCAAACGCGGGAGACAGCGACAAAGTAAAAAAAAAAAAAAAAAAAATATATATATATATATATATATATATATATATATATATATATATATATATATATATATATATACACACAGACATATACATATATACACATGTACATAATTCATACTGTCTGCCTTTATTCATTCCCATTGCCATCTCGCCACATATGAAATAACAGCCCCCTCCCCCCTCATATGTGAGAGGTAGCGCTAGGAAAAGACAACAAAGGCCACATTCACTCACACTCAGTCTCTAGCTGTCATGTAATAATGCACTGAAACCACAGCTCCCTTTCCACATCCAGGCCCCACAGAACTACCATGGTTTACCCCAGACGCTTCACATACCCTGGTTCAATCCATTGACAGCACGTCGACCCCGGTATACCACATCATTCCAATTCACTCTATTCCTTGCATGCCTTTCACCCTCCTGCATGTTCAGGCCCCAATCACTCAAAATCTTTTTCACTCCATCTTTCCACCTCCAATTTGGTCTCCCGCTTCTCCTCGTTCCCTCCACCTCTGACACATATATCCTCTTGGTCAATCTTTCCTCACTCATTCTCTCCATCTGACCAAACCATTTCAAAACACCCTCTTCTGGTGTCTCAACCACACTCTTTTTATTACCACACATCTCTCTTACCCTATTATTACTTACTCGATCGAACCACCTCACACCACATATTGTCCTCAAACATCTCATTTCTAGCACATCCACCCTCCTCCGCACAACTCTATCCATATCCCATGCCTCGCAACCATATAACATTGTTGGAACCACTATTCCTTCAAACATACCCATTTTTGCTTTCCGAGATAATGTTCTCAACCTCCACACATTCTTCAACGCTCCCAGAATTTGTAAACATGGAATGGTTCTGATGGTAGCAGTTCCAGGAATGAGGCTTAGAGTGGGTGATTTGGACCATTGCACTTGAAAGTTTGTGACTATTCCTATTTGTTATTATTAAACAACATGCAGAATTATTTTGTGTATAGTTCGGATGATGCTGAAGTTGGTCAGTGAAACAAAGTATGCGTGGTTGGAACTGATATATTTGGAGAATGTTCTATGTGCACTGCAAAATCATTGTGTTGGAACAAGGATACATAATATATTCAGACATCTCACTGAAAACTGTCATTCAGTAGATTATATGTACATGAAAATGAAATTTTGGATGAGTCATTGGAGAGTTTTCCTTGGAGATAAGTTGTTAAAAATTTTGTTAATTGCAAGTTTCATAATTTATGGTCTCCAAACACTACAGTTACTGAATTAACATACTCCTCTTTATATATTCTACCGTTTATATACTCTTGAACTTTCAACTTACTCCTATTTCTTTTCCTCCCAAAGAAAGATTTCTTAATCATTCTTTTTTTTGCACATGCCCATCCACTTCTTTGTTCTCTTTGTTAATCATCACCTTTTCACTTTTATTACTTCCCTTTTTCTTTCATGTTGTCACTCTGTCCCCTCATATTTCTTTATCTCCCCCTTTAAAGCACTGCCTTTAACTCATCATCTTCTCAAGTTCTCTATTTCATTCATATACATTTGTGTATTTTTATCAGGTTCCCTGTGCCACAACAATATTGCTGTCATTCACGAAGATTATCGGATATTCCCAAGAGACTTTGTAACAGTTCACCTTGATCTCATCCAAGGAACGCTGATGTATTCTATCAATAACAAACTCATTGGTATGTAGTCCTATATTGTAACAATTTGTTTGATTTTAATGATACTTAGAAAGATCTACAATAAATCACTGTTTATATTTATTTTCATCACCAGATTTACAGATAAGAGCAGGGAATATCTTACCAGTGCTATCTAACCTTAACTTTCATTGACTTAAGAATATGAAATGTGAGGTACAGCATAAAGTTGATTGTTATGTCACCTGTGTAACATGGCAAACATTTTGGCATTGCTTTTTCTGTTATTATTGTCCATTTTTTCATCCATCATCCATTGATGGGAGTTGCGCTTAAACCTGCAAATTGATCATTGTCTTAACTTGAAAGTTTGAATCAAATTCACATGAAACTATTCTGTTGTGTTACAGCATTTAGGAATTTTAATGTAATTATCCCTGGGAATAGGGGAGAAAGAATACTGCCCTCATATCTCTTGCATGTCACTAAAGGCACCTTAGAAGGACAGAAAATAGGAGATGGAAATCCTCTCATGAATCTATTTCCCAAAGAAGAGACAGAGGAAGTAGCCAGATTAAGATATTTTTCCCTTTAATACTCATTCATCTCCTCTGGGTGCTTCCTTGCTCACATATGAAATAGTGAACATTTATGAAAGAAAATTTAACAACTTGAAATCCATATATGTGGTAGATGGTGCATAGCAGTAGGTGACTAAATATCCTCCATCTGGGGAAGTACTGTCTCCTTAATATTGAAAAGGTTTATGATGGCAATGCAGTGAGCTGGCATTGTTCCTTTTGTCACATACCCTCCCTGGCCTAGGTCACATTTTTTTTTTTTTTTGCCTCACACATGGGCTTCTGCCATTCATTCTTCATGCTCGCACCCTTTCCATCTTTGACACAACACTTGGAAAAACTTATTCACACTCTCCTCTCCAATTTTTCTTCCTTTTCTTGTAGAAAATCATGATAGTATAACATGTTCTAATTTCTCTTGTTACAACTTGGAGTGGCTCCACTGGTCAAGGTGGGCTGATTGGTTCCCAGGGCCCCTTTGGCTGTCATCAAACAAATGTGATGTACCCCATTCTTCCTGTCAAAGCTCCCAGACCTGGCTCTTTCTCTCTTCATATCTTTATCATTCACTGTCTCAAATCTAATCTTCCCTCTGTAAAACACCATCTTTCAAATTCAGCCCTTTATCATCATCTCTCTAAAATCCAGATTCAGTTTCTGCCATTGCTTCCACTCCAAGAGTGGCTTTTGTGCCCATTGTAGTACAAAAACTCCCTTTGCTCACCTTTTGGATTTTTAATCTTATAACTTTGATGCCTTGTGGCTCAAAATTTCTTTACCCTCTACAACTATGATGCTATTTTTTGTATGCCACCCAGTTCCTAAGACTGTGTACAATTTGTCTCCTATTTGATATCTTGCTGCAAAGAATTGCTATCTTCACATTCACACTCTGAGATCTTCATTGCAAGGGATTTCAGTATACTATACATCACAATGAGTGGTCAGACCCTATCCAGGATAATCATGGTTGAGCTGACGCCTCTTTTTTTAACCCTCCTTAACGATCTGGAACAGATAATTAGACATCCTATGCAAGCTCTTGACCATCACAACCCTTTTCCAACATTCTTAATCTTAATTATATTTGTGAACACACTTGCTTTAGTTGTAGTATTTCTATCTCCTTAGGCCTCTTTGAGCACAATCTTATTTCTGTTATTTCTAATTGGGTATGCTCTCTCTGTCCCCATAGCTCAAAGCATCAGCTTTAGCACTTTGGGAGAGCTCAGCTGTCATCCCAGTTCAGCTTCTTTACTGAACAGGGGCAGGGATGGTTTTGTTGATTAAGATGCCTTGAGTTGTACTGAACACAAAACTGATGTTTTTATTACTAGGATGGAGTCATACTTTCCATCTTTTACTAGATCTTTCTTACCCCAGCCATGGTTTGATTAAGTCTTCTCTGATGCCTGTCGCATTAGGAACAGAGTGTACTGGACCATGAAACTCTTCCCTTCCTCTGAAACCCTCTCTGCTTTCACTTCTGCTGAGAATAACATCAAAGTTGTTCTTCATAGAGTCAGGAACACCTTAAAAAGAAAATGTGCTGACTCAACTTCTGGCAAATCTTTTTGGTCTTTAGCCAAAAGTATCTCAAATAACTTTTATAATTCAAACATTCTTCCTCTTCTGATGTGATCAATCTACAGCTAACTATCCAACTAATCAAGCTACTATTTGTGGTTCCTTATTTTCCTTACATTCAACTTTGGATTTTTTGCTGCTGTTCCTTTTAGATGAAATTTACCTTAGATGGAAATCTCCACTCCATGGATAAAAGAATTTGATCCCAGGATTTTTCTTTTCTTTTTTCTTTTTCTTTTAAACTATTCGCCATTTCCCACGTTAGCGAGGTAGCATTAAGAACAGAGGACTGGGCCTTTGAGGGAATACCCTCACCTGGCCCAATTCTCTGTTCCTTCTTTTGGAAAAAAAAAAAAAAAAAAAAAAAATGAGAGGGGAGGATTTCCAGCCCCCCGCTCCCTCCCGTTTTAGTCGCCTTCTACGACACGCAGGGAATACGTGGGAAGTATTCTTAATCCCCTGGAAATATTTCCAGGTTGGCTCATTTATTTTCCAACAAAATATTCTTTCTCCAGGCTATTGGGAAACATTTTCACTTGTGTAATAAAACCACAGTTATGCTAGATGGACTTGAATGATATTTAGATTTTTGTTCTGGAAACCTCTGCTACTTTACTGATGAACATATGTCATGTTCTTTTCTCATTAATGTGGTATTCATCACATTTTTAGTTATCAGAAATGATAATTCATATATAACTAATCAGTCAGTCCCATGATAGTGACTGTAAGCAAATTTTTTAGTTGTGTTTTGGTGATGTAAATAGCACATTTTTATTTCTCCACTGCTTATACTGGTCATGCAACCCAAATTTTTATGTTGTAATATAGTGTTAGTTGTCAAAGTGAGTGGTGATGAAAACACCGTGGTGATGAAAACGCCAGCACTCGTTTTTCTAACATCTCATATGCTGGTGATACAACCCAAATTCTTATGGTGTGATATTTTATCACTGTATCTATCTATGATTCCTATTCCCTCCGTGAGCTCCCGTCAAGGGAGCTCAAAAGTCTCCACTCGTCCATATATGCCTCTTTCACGTACACGATTCCATGCATTCTTTCACCATATCTCTCCCTCCAGTATTCTTCTGTTCTATTTCCCCGTGTCACGAATGGTCTTATTCACATGCCAACTCTTTTAATTTTACTATCATACACTCTCATTGTAAGCTTCCTGACTTACATTCTTTCCACATGCCCAAACCATCTCCAGGTATTATGTTTCATCCACTTGATCACTCCACAATTCATTTCCTTTGCATTTCCTACCATACCATGTATTTCATACACCCCATGTTTCTTTTTTCATTCCATCTAGTCATACCACATACCTCATTTTCACAGCCTGGATTCTTGACATCTGTAGCACATTCCATGTCCATGCTTTGGCTGCATAGATCAGACTTAAGAGGATAATGCTGTTCCGTAATCCTTTCTTCACTCCCATACTTATATCTCTCCCCTTCATTATTCTATTAAGGGACCCAGTAAAACTTCAACCCTGTACTGCTGTGTACTTTATCTCTCTTATGTATCACTAAACTTACCCAAGATAGTTCCCAAAGACATATTCTGTCACCTCTTCCGACCTTTCTCCCCCATATTTATGTATAACAGTTTAGTACACCTTTTCTCACTCTAGGGCTTTACAAAATCTATACTTTGATGTTATTGCTTTCAAACACCATGACTTTAATTGCATTTTCCTTTAATTGGTAAGCTTATGTACATCACAAAACACACAACCTTTTGCAATTCTTTGTCACTCTCAGCAAACAACACAGTATCACCCACAAGCATGCTTGTCACAAGTCCCATATCTCTCCACCATGCTCCATCTCTTCACCCCATTTCCCTTGTTTTGCTTTCATTTCTCTTCTCACACCATCAATATATATGTTAAAAAGCCATGGTGACATCACACAGCCCTGCCTTACACCCACATGTAAACTGAAACTTTTGTTCAGCTCTCCATCCGCTCTTAAACATGCATTTGCTCCATGTAGAAGGCTTTCACACCATCCAGCAGTTGTACCCTAACCTCATCCATCCTTAACACATACCATGAAGCATTCTACAAGGTTCATGTCTTATACTTTCTACAGATCCATAAAAGCTGCAAACTGCCTCTTACTTTTGTGAGATACTTTTCTGCAGTCATATTTGCCACAAAAATCTGATCCATATATCCCCTACCTTTCCTAGAACCAATTGCCCTTCACTTATTGTGCATTCAATCAACTCTCATCCATACACTTTTCTAGGTATACTAAACAGACTTATTACCCTACAATTGCTACATACATCCTTTGAACCTTTCCTCTTGAATAAAGAAACAACAATAGCTTTCACCCAATCCTCAAGCACACCCTTCTGCTTCTATGCTAAACTATCAAATGCATCTACTCTCACACTTTCTCTGCCATGCTTCAACATTTCAGCCACACTTAAATGTTTCAGCCATAATCTCATTCACTCCAGGTGGCTTTTCTACCAACCTCATTACTACTCCTTTTACCTCACTTTTAGCTATATGTCCCTGCACTTGTATCCTTTCCTTTCCATTGTCCATAGCCTTGCATGTAACAGTTGCTGCCTCACCTTCTCCCACAATCATTAGTTCTTCAAAGTACTCTTTCCATCTTTTCATAAGGGAGGAGCAGTATAGGATGGAAGAGTCATTGGGTCCCTTTTTGGTTTAACAACTTCCCCTCCTTACTTCTCTCATTTACATTTCCAATCTTATGTCCACCTTTTTCACCTCCCTCCCATACAATTTCTTATTTTCCTTAAACTTTTCACTTGTCTTTCTTCAAAATCTTCATCTAGTCTTTCTTTGCTTTCTTCCATCAGTTGCTTAAACTAATATTACACTTACACGTCCTATATTTTTCCCTTCTTCCTTGCTGAACTTCCATTGGGGATTTTCAAGCAGTCTTCCATATTTCTTTTTCTTCTCTTCCACAACATTTTTAATCTCATCCCTTTACTATGCATTTTCACTTTTATTCTTATATCTCACAACCTTGTATCCAACAGCTAATTGTACAACTTATAACAGTCTTTCTCTAAACATTTTATACAACTCATTTGCACTTCGCCGCATCCCTCCATTCACTACACTTTCATCAAAACTTTCTGTCGCCTTTCTTTCATAGTATTCCTTGCATTCTTTCAGATTTCTCATCTCACTTGCCAACACTTTTACCACTTCATTCTTCCTTTTGCCTTGCCCCCACCACTACCTGATCCTTACCTCCACAAAAACTGCAAAATGGTCCCTTTTTTTTTTAATACGTATTCACCATTTCCTGTATTAGCAAGGTAGCATCAAGAACAGATGGCTGAGCCTCAGAGGGAAAAATTTTCACTTGGGCCCCATCTCTGTTTCTTCTTTTGGAAAAGTAAAGCTGGAGGGGAGGATTTCCAACTCCTTTTAATCACCTTGTACAACATGCAGGGAATACTTGGGAAGTATTCTTTTTTCCCTGTCCCCAGGGATGTTCAGAGATATATTATGTAACATGATATACACTATATGATATTATGTAGAATATATTAATGTTTTGCAAAATAATTTTGTTTTCAGTATAGATAAAAGAAAAGAAAGATTCAAATTTTTTCGGAAACATTTCTAATGTTTTATGTATAAACATATGTAACATTTTTCTTTGATGATTCAGTAATTGTTAGTTAACAAAAGGATATAATGTACTGCATAAAATGAATCAGGCAGTTCAGAAATTAAGTTGAAAGCAGATGTTTTGGCTGTGTTGATGTTTGCCAAATCGAGCAGTGTTTCTCATGTTAGCAGGGTAGCATCAAGAACAAATGAAGAAAAGACCCTATTCATTTACATTCATATTCTCTAGCTGTCTTGTTTAATGCACCAAAACCAGAGGCCTCCTGTTCACAACTAGGCCCCTGCAGACCTTTATGGTGTATCCATGCTGCTTCCTACAACGTGGTTCACTTCACTGACAGCACACCACCCCTTGTGTATCACATTACTCCAATTTACTCTATTCCATTCACACCTTTCATACTTCTGCATGTTCAGGCCCCTTGCACTCAAAATCTTTTTCACTCCATCCTTCCATCTCCAGTTTGGTCTCCCATCTCCATGACCACTCCAATTCTGACATCTATATACCCTCCTTGTCATCCTTTCCTCACTCATTTTCTCCATGTGTCCAAACCATTTCAGCACACCCACTTCCATCCTTTCAACCATATTCTTCTTATTACCACACCTCTTTCTTACCATATTACTTACTCGATCAACTCTCTTCACACCACATGTTGTTCTCAAACATTTTGTTTCCAACACATACCCCTTCCTCTGTTCATTTTCTTCTTCATGTTACTCATGCTTTGCATCCATACACCTTTATTGGAAGTACTTTTCCTTCAGACATACCCATTTTCACCCACCCAGATTGTGACCTCTATTTCCACACATTCCTCAGTTCTCTTAGAACCTAACCCCACCACCACCACCACCACACCCACCCACCCACCCACCCACCCACCCACCCACCCACCCCCCTCCCACCCCGCCCAGTGGCTCACCTCAGCTTCCATGGCTCCATTTCATGCTATGTCCACTGTCAGATATCTAAAAAACCCATTCCCTCCAATATTTTTCCACTTAAACTCACATCTCAGTTTTTTCTCTCTCTCTGCTAAACCCAATAACCTTGCATTTATTCACATTTACTCTTGACTCTCCTTCAACAGACCCTCCCAAATTCAGACACCAACTTGCACTTTCTCAGTCAAAAATACCACCAGTGCTGTGTCCCAATGCTGGTCCTTGACTCAAAATGGATCAACGGTCCCAGTCATGGTCCTTCCCAAAGAAAGGAACAATTAATGACATTTAATACAAGTAATTACAATAGTACTTTAGTACTTCATTTTCTCTTCAAGAAAACCAGCATTTCAAAATGACTGTCATTGAGCCCTGATCTTTACGGCTGAAGGATGTCTTTCCCCAAAGAGAAGAACTGCTCTATGGCAGCACTGAAAGGGATAGTTGTATTAAACTTTATGAACAGGTCCTTCAGTGCTAGGCTGAGGAACGAGTATTTGTTGATGATGAAGGGTTTCACGGGCCTCAGAATCTTCTCCACCATAATCACCATCAGCTTCTTCATGTTGGCTGTAATCTCCTTGATGTCATACATGACGTCTCCAACAGTCTCATCCATCCCAATTTGAACTGAGGGTGTAGTGTAGTTGCCAGGAGGAAGTCCTTGTTCTTAGAAAGGGGACTAAATCTGCTTTTGATGCCATTCCAGACAGCAACTACTAGTGGCTGACACATCTTGTCATTGGTGCTTTCCTTCAGCTCCTTCAAAACTTTTTGAGAGATGGCCAAGATGGGCATAAGTGCCCCCATGTAGGCTTTGTCCTACCTTTGCATGATATCCAGTGCATTATAGACCAGTTGTATCACCTCAAGATACTCAGCTGAAAAACTGAATATTTTAGTCCTGTACTTAATTTTTTCATTTTTATATTGTATTTTTTTACTTTTAAGTTTTAACATTTATTTTTTATTTTTTTATTTACTTTTTTTTTTTTTTTTGCTTTGTTGCTGTCTCCCATATTTGCGAGGTAGCGCAAGGAAACAGATGAAAGAAATGGCCCAACCCACCCCCATACACATGTATATACATACAAGTCCACACACGCAAATATACATACCTACACAGCTTTCCATGGTTTACCCCAGATGCTTCACATGCCCTGATTCAATCCACTGACAGCACTTCAACCCCGGTATACCACATCGATCCAATTCACTCTATTCCTAGCCCTCCTTTCACCCTCCTGCATGTTCAGGCCCCGATCACACAAAATCTTTTTCACTCCATCTTTCCACCTCCAATTTGGTCTCCCACTTCTCCTCGTTCCCTCCACCTCTGACACATATAACCTCTTGGTCAATCTTTCCTCACTCATTCTCTCCATATGCCCAAACCATTTCAAAACACCCTCTTCTGCTCTCTCAACCACGCTCTTTTTATTTCCACACATCTCTCTTACCCTTACGTTACTTACTTGATCAAACCACCTCACACCACACATTGTCCTCAAACATCTCATTTCCAGCACATCCACCCTCCTGCGCACAACTCTATCCATAGCCCATGCCTCGCAACCATACAACATTGTTGGAACCACTATTCCTTCAAACATACCCATTTTTGCTTTCCGAGATAATGTTCTCGACTTCCACACATTCTTCAAGGTTCCCAGGATTTTCGCCCCCTCCCCTACCCTATGATCGACTTCCGCTTCCATGGTTCCATCCGCTGCCAGATCCACTCCCAGATATCTAAAACACTTTACTTCCTCCAGTTTTTCTCCATTCCAACTTACCTCCCAATTGACTTGACCCTCAACCCTACTGTACCTAATAACCTTGCTCTTATTCACATTTACTCTTAACTTTCTTCTTTCACACACTTTACCAAACTCAGTCACCAGCTTCTGCAGTTTCTCACATGAATCAGCCACCAGTGCTGTATCATCAGCGAACAACAACTGACTCACTTCCCAAGCTCTCTCATCCACAACAGACTTCATACTTGCCCCTCTTTCCAAAACTCTTGCATTCACCTCCCTAACAACCCCATCCATAAACAAATTAAACAACCATGGAGACATCACACACCCCTGTCGCAAACCTACATTCACTGAGAACCAATCACTTCCCACTCTTCCTACCCGTACACATGCCTTACATCCTCGATAAAAACTTTTCACTGCTTCTAACAACTTGCCTTCCACACCATATATTCTTAATACCTTCCACAGAGCATCTGTATCAACTCTATCATATGCCTTCTCCAGATCCATAAATGCTACATACGAATCCATTTGCTTTTCTAAGTATTTCTCACATACATTCTTCAAAGCAAACACCTGATCCACACATCCTCTGCCACTTCTGAAACCACACTGCTCTTCCCCAATCTGATGCTCTGTACATGCCTTCACCCTCTCAATCAATACCCTCCCATATTTTTATATCATTATAATTAATTGCTGTTTCCCACATCAGCAAGGTAGCTTCAGGAAACAGATGAAGAATGGCTCATTCACTCATGTACACAGATATATATACATAAATGCCCATGCTCGCACATATACTTATCAGCATTTTTGTTTTTTGTTTTTTTACTTTGTCGCTGTCTCCTGCGTTAAGTGAGGTAGCGCAAGGAAACAAATGAAATAATGGCCCAACCCACCCACATACACATGTATATACATAAACACCCACACACGCACATATACATATCTATACATTTCAGCATATACATACATATACATACACAGACATATACATATATACACATGTACATATTCATACATGCTGCTTTCATCCATTCCCGCCACCACCCTTCCACACATGAAATGACACCCCTCTCCCCCCACATGCATGTGAGGTAGCACTAGGAAAAGACAACAAAGGCCACATTTGTTCACACTCAGTCTCTAACTGTCATGTGTAATGCACCGAAACCACGGCTTCCTTTCCACATCCAGGCCCCACAAAACTTTCCATGGTTTACCCCAGATGCTTCACATGCCCTGGTTCAATCCATTGACAGCACGTCGACCCCGGTATACCACATTGTTCCAATTCACTCTATTCCTTGCAGGCCTTTCACTCTCCTGTATGTTCAGGCCCCGATCGCTCAAAATCTTTTTCACTCCATCCTTCCACCTCCAATTTGGTCTCCCACTTCTCCTTGTTCCCTCCACCTCTGACAATTATATCCTCTTTGTCAATCTTTCCTCACTCATTCTCTCCATGTGACCAAACCATTTTAATACAGCCTCTTCTGCTCTCTCAACCACACTCTTTTTATTACCAGACATCTCTCTTACCCTTTCATTACTTAGTCAAACTCACACCACATATTGTCCTCAAAAATTTCATTTCCAACACATCCACCCTCCTTCGCACAACCCTAACTATAGCCCACGCCTCGCAACCATATAACATTGTTGAAACCACTATTCCTTTAAATGTTCTCGCCTTTCACACATTCTTCAACACTTCCAGAACCTTTGCCCCCTCCCCCACCCTGTGACTCACTTCTGCTTCCATGGTTCCATCCACTGCCAAATCCACTCCCAGATATTTAAAACACTTCACTTCCAAACTTACGTCCCAGTTTCCTTGTCCCTCAACCCTACTGAACCTATTAACCCTGCTCTTATTCACATTTACTCTCGACTTTCTTCTTTCACACACTTTGCCAAACTCAGTCACCAACTTATGCAGTTTCTCACCCAAATCAGCCACCATCGCTGTATCATCAGCGAACAACTGACTCACTTCCTAAGCCCTCTCATCCACAACAGACTGCATACTTGCCCCTCTCTCCAAAACTCTTGCATTCACCTTCCTAATTCACCTTCCTAACAACCCCATCCATAAACAAATTAAACAACCATGGAGACATCACACATACCTACTGGAAACCGACATTCACTGAGAACCAGTCACTCTCCTCTCTTCCTACTTGTCCACACGCCTTACATCCTTGATAAAAACTTTCACTGCTTCTAGCAACTTACCTCCCACACCATATACTCTTAATACCTTCCACGGAGCATCTTTCTCAACTCTTATCATATGCCTTCTCCAGATCCATGAATGCTACATACAAATCCATCAACATATCAATATATACATACATATACATACACATAGACATGGACATATATACAAATGTACATTATTCATACTTGCTTGCCTTCTTTTATATCTTTTGAAAAAGAAAAGTAAAATGAAAAAGAAAAGTAAAAGATTACTCACTAGACAAGAACGAAGGTACCCCAAGAATGTTGCACACCTGGTTTAGTCAGTGAAGCTTTTCCCTGTCTCGGAAGACGTTGACCAGATGAGACTTTCCATCGTAGATGGAGTTCCATCTCATAATGGTGGAGACAGTCAGCAGCATCCCTATCTCGGCCTTGATGGTGTCTGAGGCTTGTGAACTTCTTGCCTGCTTGCTTCACAGCTCCTTAACCAAAAGCAATCTGGTACATCTTCCTGCAGCATGGCGAGTCCTTCAAGGCCTTGTCAGCACTGGAGGTGGCCACTAGGTTCATGATGTGGAAGCATCTGAAAATAAATGTTAAGTTTATTTGATTAGTATGTTTGAGTGAAAATGAAATACTTTACAAGACTTGTAAAAAGTGAAAGAAGTTAAGAATTAATCAATGATCCCCATTTACCCTCCAATACCAATGCCAGATCTTCAACCTGAATGATGTCTGCATCATCGGTCCACCCCACACCTTCTTCCTCTTTCTGGACCTTCTCAGGTGGCTCCTTATCTGTTTTGTCAAAGACACTGCACAATGAAACACAGTTAACATACTTTTTTATTCAATGTTGTAGAAAAAATGAAGAGTGTAAATAATTAGAAAAATAAAAGAATGCAAATAATGAAATTTTCCACAATTACAGCCTATCAGAGAGGTCAGAATAAATGAATATGGTTTACTTATTCCTTCACGTACCTCTCCTCCAGCATCACACCAGACAACTGCCACCAAAAACTGTGCTTTCAACTTCTCACATGAAAGTTGCTGATTACCTTTTGTATTCTATTTTCATATATGTTTGCCATTTCCCACATTAGTGAGGTAGCAACAAAGAGTTGGCCTCCTTTGCTCACATCCACTCTTTAGCGGTCTTGTATAATGCACCAAAACCAGACTACCGTATATAAAACCAGGCCCAACAGGCCTTTCCATGGCTTCCACCAGTCTTTTCATGTCCACTAGTTTAGTGCATTTTATTTGCAGATTGTCCCTTGTAAACCACATCATTCCAATTCTGTCTATCCCTTGCATCTTCCTTCGATGTTCAAGACTTTAATGTTCTAGATCTTTTAATTGTTCATGTAGTTTATGTGTTCCAACCCATTTGATTTACTTATGAAATGTTTCTGTATTCTCTTTCTCTTATTTAATTCACTATGCCTTACTAATAACCATATGACATTACAGTATTCAAGTTTACTGCTTATATGCATATACATTTAAAATTTTCATCTATTTTTGTCAGCCTCTTGTTACAACTGTTCCCAATACCATTCTACTCTTATTTGGCATGAAGCACTTTTTCAACAGTTTCATAAAAGCCAAGTTTTTCATTTACATTATTTCCAAATGTGTGATGTTTGCTTCACTTTATTTATTTCTTTTTGTGTAAGGACTCTGTATGCAGGCAGTGTGTTAGCATTAGCTGTTCCGTGACTGATATGTTCAAATATCTCTTCATTCAATTGCACAACTTTTATCATCTGCCCTATTTGTGGATATTATCCAGGTGTCCTCAGAATTTGTCTTGATCTTACACTCACTAATTTTCTTTACACGCTCTCATGACATCTGCAAAACACCGTATTACACTTTTTCTCATTTCCTTACAGACAATGCTGTGACCAGAACTTTACTTTACAGTATCCCAGACTACATCTTCCTCAGATATGTAACCATTTGCAAATACTTCTAATTTTCTATTGGTTGAAAACTCTTTGATCCGTTATCCTATTTTTCCTTGTATATTTTGACTTGCCACTTTCATTTACTAACACACTATAGTTTACTTCAAATGCTTTTACAGAATCAAGAAAACTAGTGTCCATCCTTTTTCCATCCATCAGCTTTTCATACATGTCATAATGAGCTAGCTGTTTTATATGCTTGCTTTTACTATGGACAAAGCCATGCTGTCCTTCATTTATGAATATATGTGAAATTAGATGTACCATTATATGCTTTGTGTTACTCTCTCAAATACTTTATGTGCAAAATTAGGCTAGCTGGTTTGTATTGTTTTGGAAGTAATTTGGATCCTCCTTTGTTTATTGGTGTTAGAGTTATGATGTCTGAAAGGTATTTTATGCTAGCCTTTCAGAAGAAGCTTTTCCTAGAGGAGTTTTACAGAGGTCAATAGGTCAGTAACATCCCAACACTTTTACCAACACCTGGTACTGAGGGTTCAGCCTTTTGAGCATCGGGCTTACCTTTTGAAGGCAAAGGATTGCTAATGTGTCACAGGTTAACCTTTTGGTGTGTTCATGGTCATTTCTCTTGGTTAAGAATTTTTCTCTAACCCTCCACCTCCCTGTTGTCTTGTTCTTATAACTTGTGAAACAGTCAAACCCTGGGGCAAAGTTTCTTATTGTTTCCCACCCTACCTTCCCCTTTTTGATAGGAAAACTTTGTCTAAACTGACATTAGTCACCATGTTCCAAAGAATTATGAGATGATCAGCATGGTGTAGCCTGGCAGCCAGCAGGACAATGACTTCATCACCAGGTGGTAACTGGTTCTTGGAAGGAAATGTACAAAAAGTGACCTATGGTTACTAATGCTACTTAGGTCAGTATCTATGGGTGAGCATAGACCTTAATGAAAGATAGAGGATTAGAGGATTTTAACCCATGGAGATCATGGAGATTCTCTCTTAGCTTGCATGACACTGTTCGGAAGAGAATTTGAAAATTCTTCGAAACTCATTTTTTTAAAATAATCATTAATTTGCTGATTACATTACATATTGTTTTGTTTCGACAAATTTCCACATATCTTTAGTTTTTTTCCAGTATATACTTGATAACCAAATACTTCATACTTAGGTCATATCTGCTATTGTCTTTTCATTGACTTTTTCAGTTTCTCAGTGCACATTACTGCTATATTTATATTCTCATTTACTCTCCATATTTATCTACAGCTGCATATTCTATAACATCCTTAATTCTGTGTTACTTGTTATTTCATTCCCTTGTGTTAAGCCTTTGTAGAAACAAAGATAAGCTGGTATTTGTTCACTTTCCAGGATTTCAGTACAAGAAACTCCCACGCAATGTCAGTCTTTATCCTGTTGTTGGTGTGGCACGGCGGTGTGAACTGCGGTTGGTGTCTGCATACATTTCTCAGCCCTCACTACAATTAATGTCTTTTGTGTCATATATGATTGCCCGATGTAAATCCCGCTCTCCTTTGTTGGGACAGAGAATGCCAAAGTTACCTGATGATTCATCTCTACTGTGGTGTGGTGCTTTGTCTCTGGATAAGTAAGTATTGGCAGAATTATATGTTGTAGGTAAGTTAGGAAAGCAGGAGTTAATATGAAAATATAAAATTAGATATGAATGGAGAGGTTAACTGGTGAAGAGTGGAAATGAATTTGCAGTGTGAACAGATATGTAGTGTAATTACTCTTAATGCATTATAGGTTGAGAGTTTTACACTCATATTGCCTAATCTCTTAACTTTGTGTGTATATACCATATCTACTCTGTGTGTGTATAGAGATGCACATACATATCCCAGCTTAAGCTGGGTACCTTTTCATCAACCAGCCCTGAGAGGAAGAACACTTTGGTTGGATGTAGGCTGACTGCCATGACAAGGATTCAAGCACACACTGGCCTGACCCTGGGTGGGCCCATACTGATTCATGGTCAATAATGCTAATCACTACATCACGGAGGCCCTTAAGATTAATTCATCTCTGTGCCACATGAAAGTACCAGGGATCAGACCCAAAGCTTACTTGCATAAATATGTGATGAAGTTAATGTTTCAGATGATTTCTGCTGAAAGACATCTGAAAAAATCAAAGCTGTCTGAATGGGAAATCCTCCAGTATCTCCCATGCTGAATCATCACATGAAACAGTTAAACAGCCGCTAGTTTTACTTAAGTCTGTCCTAGAGGTATTTCTTCCAAAGAAGGGAAACAGTCCCCAGAGGCACATTATTTTGCTTATTTAAGGAGCTGTAACCACTTAAGATGGCAAAAGAATATGTGATTGTGAGGAAATGTAGTAACATTCTAAAAATAGGTCTTATCCATTCTCTGATATTTCTCAAGTTCTTATGGCCATACATAGCTTTAAAAATGTATTTACCCTCAGTCTAAATCTCTAGCCATGTCATGTTTACGTACGCTAAGCTTGTTCCCCCACTCACTCTCATACCCATAAAGCAATTAGAAATAAATATGATAAGGAGAACTCTGAAGCATTTCGTGAGCAAAATCGAGGGGTTGGAACATGTGGATTAACATGAAACTATATAGCCTGAAAAGATGATAATCTATGCTTGGCAACAAATTGAAGATATAGAGTGGAGAGTGAGTGGTTCCAAATGAAGGTTGGTCTGTGATGAGAGTATACATATTCTTCATCGAAATTTTATATATTGCAGTATTTTCAGTCTTTCACCACTTGATATATGCAGCACTATTTCCATCATCTTGTTCATCATTTGGTATATATTAAGACATATTCACCATATTGTTTCACCAACAGTAAACTGACCAGGAGTCGTCAAAATATTCTCAGATTTTTGTATCACTTGAAGGGTATCTAAGCATTTCTAATCACTTCATATGATATTTTTTCCTGTTGTACTATTTTGCTTGAGTTTTGATTTGCCCACATAATTGTTTGTATTATCTTTTCCATTTCAATGCATCATCACGTTATGAATAACTAATCAGTCACTGACAGTACTGCAGTGTATGTTTCTTGTGTCCTGCAGCTAGCAAGTTGTGGGTTTAAAATGTATTCATTAATTATAGACCTTAATGACCTCAGAACAGTATTTCAACCCCCAGATTCATTTTCAGCACAAAAGATAGTCATATTACTGAGGTTTTCAAGCAAATGTATTACCTTCCTAAAACTACAAAAATTGCAAATAATTAGTTTAGGATGTTTTTAACCCAAAAACTTTTCCTTTTAAAACTGTAATAGAATGTAATAAAATGCTTCTGTACTTGAAATAATCATGAAAAATATCTTGTAATGCTTCCCATAGCTCGCAGACACCCAGTGAATATGAAACAAATAAGAACATGATCTTTGATTTATTGGTTAATTACAGGCCTTGATGACCCTCAAGTGATATTTCAACCCTAGATTTGTATTCAGAATGAAAATAGTCCTTATACTGAGATATCAAGTAAATCCACTACCCTCTAAAAAAAATTTTTTTGCCCAAAAAAGCTTTTTTTTAAAGCTGTAAGGTAACATAATGAAACACTTTTATATTTCAAATGATTTTGGAAAATATATCGTAATGCTTTCCCCTAGACCAATGGTACTCATTGCGTGGCTCTTGGAAAATAATGATGATGATGATAGTAATAATGATATTTAATGTATGTATGGCTCATGGTAAAATGCCTGAGGATTGGCGGAATGCATGCATAGTGCCATTGTACAAAGGCAAAGGGGATAAGAGTGAGTGCTCAAATTACAAAGGTATAAGTTTGTTGAGTATTCCTGGGAAACTATGTGGAAGGGTATTGATTGAGAGGATGAAGGCATGTACAGAGCATCAGATTGGGGAAGAGCAGTGTGGTTTCAGAAGTGGTAGAGTATGTGTGGATCAGGTGTTTGCTTTGAAGAATGTATGTGAGAAATACTTAGAAAAGCAAATGGATTTGTATGTAGCATTTATGGATCTGGAGAAGGCATATGATAGAGTTGATAGAGATGCTCTGTGGAAGGTACTAAGAATATATGGTGTGGGAGGCAAGTTGTTAGAAGCAGTGAAAAGTTTTTATCGAGGATGTAAGGCCTTTGTACGTGTAGGAAGAGAGGAAAGCGATTGGTTCTCAGTGAATGTAGGTTTGCAGCAGGGGTGTGTGATGTCTCCATGGTTATTTAATTTGTTTATGGATGGGGTTGTTAGGGAGGTGAATGCAAGAGTTTTGGAAAGAGGGGCAAGTATGCAGTCTGTTGGGGATGAGAGAGCTTGAGAAGTGAGTCAGTTGTTGTTCGCTGATGATACAGCGCTGGTGGCTGAGTCATGTGAGAAACTGCAGAAGCTGGTGACTGAGTTTGGTAAAGTGTGTGAAAGAAGAAAGTTAAGAGTAAATGTCAATAAGAGCAAGGTTATTAGGTCCAGTAGGGTTGAGGGTCAAGTCAATTGGGAGGTAAGTTTGAATGGAGAAGAACTGAAGGAAGTAAAGTGTTTTAGATATCTGGGAGTGGATCTGGCAGCGGATGGAACCGTGGAAGCGGAAGTGAATCATAGGGTGGGGGAGGGGGCGAAAATCCTGGGAGCCTTGAAGAATGTGTGGAAGTCGAGAACATTATCTCCGAAAGCAAAAATGGGTATGTTTGAAGGAATAGTGGATCCAACAATGTTGTATGGTTGCGATGCGTGGGCTATGGATAGAGTTGTGCACAGGAGGGTGGATGTGCTGGATATGAGATGTTTGAGGACAATTTGTGGTGTGAGGTGGTTTGATCGTGTAAGTAATGTAAGGGTAAGAGAGATGTGTGGAAATAAAAAGAGCGTGGTTGAGAGAGCAGAAGAGGGTGTTTTGAAATGGTTTGGGCACATGGGGGGAATGAGTGAGGAAAGATTGACCAAGAGGATTTATGTGTCGGAGGTGGAGGGAACGAGGAGAAGTGGGAGGCCAAATTGGAGGTGGAAAGATGGAGTGAAAAAGACTTTGAGTGATCGGGGCCTGAACATTCAGGAGGATGAAAGGCGGGCAAGGAATAGAGTGAATTGGATTGATGTGGTATACCGGGGTCGACGTGCTGTCAATGGATTGAATCAGGGCATGTGAAGCGTCTGGGGTAAACCATGAAAAGTTCTGTGGGGCCTGGATGTGGAAAGGGAGCTGTGGTTTCGGGCATTATTGCATGACAGCTAGAGACTGAGTGTGAACGAATGGGGCCTTTATTGTCCTTTCGTAGCGCTACCTCGCACACATGAGGGGGGAGGGGGATGTTATTCCATGTGTGGCGAGGTGGCGATGGGAATGAATAAAGGCAGACAGTGTGAATTGTGTGCCTGTGTATATATGTATGTGTCTGTGTGTGTATATATACGTGTACATTGAGATGTATGGGTATGTATATTTGCGTGTGGACGTGTATGTATATATATGTGTATGGGGGTGGGTTAGGCCATTTCTTTCGTCTGTTTCCTTGCGCTACCTCGCAAACGCTGGAGACAGCGACAAAGCAAAATAAATAAAAAATATATATGTAATTATACTTTGGCAATGTCTTCTGCGTTAGCGAGGTAGCACGAGGAAACAGACTAAAGAAAGGCTAAAACCACTCACATACCCATGTATATACATACACGTCCACACACGCACATATACATACTTATACATTTCAACGTATACATATATGTATACATACACAGACATATGCATATATACACATGTACATAATTCATACTTGCTTCCTTTACTCATCCCCGTCGCCACCCCGCCACACATGAAATGACAACCCCCTCCCCCCTCACGCGCGTGAGGTAGCACTAGGAAAAGTCTCAAGCTTTCATGTATAATGCACCGAAACCACAGCTCCCTTTCCACATCCAAGCCCCATAAAACTTTCTATGGTTTACCCCAGACGCTTCACATGCCTTGGTTCAATCCACTGACAGCATGTCGACCCCGGTATACCACATCGTTCCAATTCACTCTATTCCTTGCACGCCTTTCACCCTCCTGCATGTTCGGACCCTTATCGCTCAAAATCTTTTTCACTCCATCCTTCCACCTTCATTTGGTCTCCCACTTCTCCTCGTTCCCTCATCCTCTGACACATATATCCTCTTTGTCAGTCTTTCCTCACTCATTCTCTCCATGTGACCAAACCATTTCATAACACCCTCTTCTGCTCTCTCAACCACACTCTTTTTATTACCACACATCTCTCTTACTCTCTCATTACTTACTCTATCAAACCACCTCACACCACATATTGTCCTCAAACATCTCATTTCCAACACATCCACCCTCCTCTGCACAACTCTATCTCGCAACCATATAACATTGTTGGAACCACTATTCCTTCAAGCATATACCCATTATTGCTTTCCGAGAGAATGTTTTCGCCTTCCACACATTTTTCAACACTCCCAGAACTTCTCCCCTCCCCCATCCTGTGACTAACTTCTGCTTCCATGGTTCCATCCGCTGCCAAATCCACTCCCAGATATGTAAAACACTTCACTTCCTCTAGTTTTTCTCCATCCAGTCTTACCTCCCAATTGACTTGTCCCTCAACCCTACTGTACCTAATAACCTTGCTGTTATTCACATTTACTCTCAGCTTTCTTCTTTCACACACTTTGAAAAACTCAGTCACCAGCTTCTGCAGTTTCTCACCCGAATAAGCCACCAGCGCTGTATCATCAGCGAACAAGTGACTCACTTCCCAAGCCCTCTTATCCACAACAGACTGCATACTTGCCCCTCTCTCCAAAGCCCTTGCATTTACCTCCCTAAGAGTCCCATCCATAAACAAATCAAACAACCGTGGAGACATCACGTACCCCTGCTGCAAACTGACATTCACTGAGAATCAATCACTTTCCTCTCTTCCTACTTGTACGCATGCCTTAAATCCTCGATAAAAACTTTTCACCGCTTCTAGCAACTTGCCTCCCACACCATATATTCTTAATACCTTCCACAGAGCATCTCTATCAACTCTATCATATGCCTTCTCCAGATCCATAAATGCTACATACAGATCCATCTGTTTTTCTAAGTATTTCTCAGATACGTACTTTAAAGGAAATACCTGATCCACACGTCCTCTACCACTTCTGAAACCACACTGCTCTTCCCCAATCTGATGCTCTTTACATGCTTTCACCTTCTCAATCAATACCCTCCTTTATAATTGAAGAGGAATACTCAACAAACTTATACGTCTGTAATCTGAGCACTCACATTTATCCCCTTTGCCTTGTGCAATGGCATTATGTATGCATATCCTTACCAACCAGTTAACAACACAGTCACCCCCTTTTTTAATAAATTCCACTGCAATACCATTGAAACCCCCTGCCTTGCCGGCTTTCATCTTCCACAGAGCTTGAGCACTCCTCAACTGGCTTCAGTTTCCTTTGTTAGAATTTGAAATACAAGGGTAGGGTTTCCAGCCCTCAGTTCCCGTCTCCTCTAGTCGCCTTCTACGATATGTAGGGGATACGGAGGTAGAATTCTTTTTCCCCTACCTCAGGGGAGGCTTTCACCACCTCTTCACTCTTCACCACACCAGTCTTCATGACTCATTCACCTCACATACCACCTCATCCCAAACACCCTACATCAGTCACCCTATTATCAGACACATTCAGCAGTCCTTCAGAATATTCGCTTAGTCTCCTCCCTTGATCACTGCCTGTTATTACTTCCCATTTGTTTTCTTGTTTTTTTGCACATTATTAACTACTTACCTTTGCATTTAAATCACCCATCACTCATACCCAGTCCAGTATACCAAAACTGCTGATTCATTCAGCTTCTCCCAAAGCACTTGCCTCATGAACTTTTTATTTTCATCATGGCCAGGTGCATAAGCACCAATAATCACCCATCTCTCACCATTCACTTTCAGTTTTACCCACATCTTATTCTTAAAGTTTACTGATACATGTTCACCAACTCTCATTTGCCTTCTTTGAACCCTTGAACTTACTTCTTGACCTTCTGCTGCTTCCTCTTATACATTCCCAATAATTTTGACTGTTTCCCTGTAAGTACTGTCCAAATACCTCCCTTTTGTTTTCAACTAGCATCTGTACTTCCCCATCCCCTTAGTTGCTTCCCTTTCTAATCTGCCCCCTTTCCACCTTTTGCATGCCACATGCATTTCTTGCACATGCCATTACTGCTACACAAATAACTCCCATTCCTCCCTATTTCTTTTTGTTTATTTACTCTCACCTTTTGCCATTCTACATTCAGTCTATTCACACAAGTCCCTTTTCCAAACTCACTAGCTTTCATCACTTTCTTTTCTCCTATATTGTTTCTTCTTTGTCTAAAACCTCTGCAAATCATCACCCTTATCTCTACAAGATAGTTATCAAACATCCCACCAGCTGCCCCTTTCATCACATTTACATTCAGAAGTCTTTCTTTTACATGCCCATTATGTAATTCAGTGATGCCCATTAACTAATTTTCCTGCTCACATATGTATACTTGTGTATAATCCCTTTGTTTAAACCAGGTATTCCCAGTCACTTGTTCTTTTTCAGTGTACAATTCCACTAGCTGTTCACCATATCCATTCATAACTGCATACTTCATCCCCCCTAGTTGTTCCCTCAAGTGCCACATTACTTACTTTTGCATTCAAATCACTCATCACTAATACCCACTCTCTTACTTTCAAAACTGCTGACTTACTCACTCAGCTGATTCCAAAACACTTGCCTCATGATCTTTCTTCTGATGGCCAGGTGCATTGACTTCAACAGTCACCAAACTCTTACCATCCACTTTCATTTTTACCCACATTAGTCTAGAATTCACTTTGTTACATACACTCTTCCACACACTCCAAAAACTCCTGCTTCAGAAGTAGTGTTACTCCTTCCATATCTCTTGTCCTTTCGCATACCCCTGACTTCACTCCTAAGACATTTTTAAACCATTCTTTCCCTTTACCCTTGTTATTTGTTTCACTGAGAGCTAGACCATTCTGGTTTCTTTCCTCAAACATACTACCCATTTCAACTCTCTTTTCATCTTTATTACATCCACACACATTTAGACACCCCAGCCTTAAAGGAGGATGAGTACACCCTGTTTGGCTCCTTCTTCTGCTTTGTCTTAGAAATTGAAATAGAGTTTCTAGCCCCCAGCTCCTGCCCTCTTTGGTTGCCTTCTATGACATACAAGGAATACAGAGGTAGAATTCTTTCTCCTCTCTCCCAGATATATATAGCTTTCATGTTCTTTCATACCTGATTGTCAATTTCCACACCAGCGAGGTAACACCAGTAGACAAAGAAAGGCCACATCCAATCCCATCTATCCTGTAGCTGTTGTGAGTGATGCACTGAAACACAGCTTCCTGCTACAGCCAGACCCCACAGGCCTTTCCATGGTTTACCCTAAATGCTTCTCGTGTCTTGGCTCAGTCCATCGACAGCATGTCGATCACAGTATACCACTTCATTCCAGTTCTTTTCATTTCGTGCACACCTTTTGCCCTCCCTCATGTTCAGGCCCCAGTTCAAAATCTTTTTCAGTCCATCCTTTCATTTCCACATTGGTCTCCCCGTTCTCTTTGTTCCCTCCACTCCTGACACATATATCCTTTTTTGTCAACCTTCCCTCTCTCATTCTGTCCACATGTTCAATCCATTTCAGCACATCCTGTTGAGCTCTCTCAATCACACTGTTCTTGCAGTCCATCATTTCCTCATTACCCACTCAATCAATTTACCTCGCTCCAGTAAAGCATAGTTATACGATAACATGAGAACAAATAGAGGAAAACTGTGAATATTGATTTCTGTATTAGGAAATAGAAGAAAAAGTAGAATAAACGAGAAAGTGGAAGTTGGAGTGACATTTGGTAAAGAGATAGGTCTTTCTTTCATTCTTGCTCATTGTGTACCCCATTTGCAAGATAGTGCCAGGAATAAACCAAAAAAGGCTTCATTTACTTACATTTATTCTCTGTCATGTGTAATGCACTGACACCATAGCCCCATATCTACAACCAAGCCCCACAGACCTTTCTGTGATTTCTCCTGGTTTAGTCTAGTATGTTGACCCCTCTATACCACATCACTCCAAGTAACTCTATCCCCAGTGTTCCTCTCACTCCTCTGCATGTTTAGACCCTGAGCACTTAAAATCCTTTTCACTCCATCCCTCCAAGTCCAGTTTGATCTACCCCATCTTTTCCCCTTCTTTTTTGACACATATATCCTCTTTGTCAGTCTCTCCTCACTCGTTCTCCTCATATGTCCAAACTGTTTCAGCACATGCTTTTCAGCTCTCGACCATACTCTTGTTATTACTACTCCTATTTCTTAACCTATTCTTACCTACTCAGTCTGTCCTCCTCACATCACAAATTGTGCTCAAACATTTCATTTCCAACACATTCACCCTCTTCCAAACATTCTCATCTGTAGCCCTTGCCTTGTATTCATACAACATGGCTGGGACTACAATACCTTCAGACATAACCTTTTTAGCCTCTTAGATAGTGACTCCTTTTTTCACACATTCTTCAATGCTTTCTTACCCACTCAGTGACACTTATGCTTGTATGGTTCTCTTCACTTTGCATGTTCACTCCCAGATTTCTAAAACATTTCACTTCCTTCAAGTTTTCTCCATTCAACTTCACACCTTAGCTAGCCTGTCTCTCTGCACTGCTAAACTTAATAACCTTGCTTGTATTCACATTTACTCTCATCTTTCTTCTTTCACACTCTCTCTCAAACTCAGACACCAGCTTCTACAATCTCTCAGTGAATATGTCACCAGTGCCATGTCATCAGCAAACAACAACTGAGTGACTTCTTAGGCTTCTTCGCCCCAGCAGACAGCATACCTGTACCTCTCCAAAACTTTTGCCTTTACCTCCCTCACCACCCTATCTATAAAAAAATGAAACAGCCAGAGTGATATTACACACCTTTGCTCAGACCCACCTTCACCTGGAAATAATCTCCCTCCTCTCTACCTACTCATACACATGCCTTATTCTTTTGATGAAAACTTCTCTGTTTCTAATATCTTTTCTTACCCACCACATACTGTAACAACTTCCAGAAGGCATATGATATGTTATTAATCATTTGCTTTACCCAGATCCATAGTTGCCACATAGTGATCTTTGTCTTTCTATTTCGCACATACAGTTTTCAAAGCAAATACCTGATCCACTTAGCCTCTACCCCTTCTGAATCTACGTTGTTCTGACCCAGTCTGATTCTGTGCATGCCATCTCACTCTCAATCACTGCTTTTTCATACAACTTTCCAGGTACACTCCACAAACTCATACCTCTGTAATTTGAACACTTGTTTGTTCCCCTTGCCTTTATACATCGGCACTATTCATGCATTCTGCCAGTGCCCAGGCACCTCACCATTATCCATGCATACATTGAAAATCCTAACCAGTCAGCAACACAGTCATCCCCTTTCGTATGAAATTCAACTGCAGTGAGATCAGCTCCACCCACCATGCCACATTTCATCTTATGCAAGATTTTACAACCTCCTCTTTTCACCAAACCACTTGCTATGACACTCACTTCACATAGTTCCCTCACACAAGCATCCAGCATCTGTCACCTTATCATTAAACTGTCTCAAAGAACCCTTTAAAGTACTCATTTCATCTAAACTTCACCTCATCATTGCTAGTTACTATTTCCCCATTTGCCCCCTTCACCATCATTCCCATGTGTTCTCATTTTTTCTTACACTATTAACCTCCTTCCAAAGGATCTTATTCTCCCCAAAGTTAGCTGATACCTGCTGTTTTTCTTGTACATCTCCCAATTGGGTGTAATCCATCCCTAAGCACCTCTATTTTCTTTTTTTCACATGTGACTTTGCTTCTTCATTGTACCATTACACTTTTTAACCTGTCCACTTTCCAGGTGCCACTCACTTCTTTCTCATCTGCTAACACTGCTTCCGTAAATACTTCCTATTCCTCACCCACTCCCCGACTTTCATTTACTCCTACCATGTGCTATCCTACACTCAATTATTCCATGTATTTCTTCATAGAAGTCTCTTTCCAAACTCATTTACTTTCACTATCCTTTTCTCACCCACATCATATCCTCTTTTCTTAAAATCCTCTTCAAGTCTTTACCCTTGCTTCCACCAGGTAATGATGAGACATCCCACCAGCTGCTTCTTTCAGCACATTTACATCCAAGAGTCTCACTTTTGCATGCTTATCAGTTAGTATGTAATCAAATCATTCCTATGTACCATCTTTACTCCACATCCAAGGATGCTTATGATGTTCCTCTTTTTTAAATTGGTATTCCCAGTCACCAGTCGTTTTTCAGCACAAAACTTCATGTGCTGTTCACCATTTCCATTCACTGTATGAAATACCACATGATGCCATTTATGCCCCAAAGTACCACATTACTCATTTTGGCATTTAAATCAATCAACAGTAATATCTAGTTTCTTTTATCAAAACTGCTGACACACTCACTCAGCTTCTCATGAAAAACTTTCCTCTCTTCATCATCCTTCTCTTAGCCAGGTATATAAAGTTATATTTGACAAAAGGGATGTAGTCCTGGATATCTGTAGAAAGAGTGGATGGAAAGAGGGAGGATAAAAATGCATGTATGAGCAAGGTATATGAAGAATAGAAAGGAGGGAGACCAAGAATGAGGTGAAATGATTGACTGAAGGAGTTCTTAGCTTAGAGGACATCAGTTGGTGGAGTTTTTCACTTATCCAGGGTAGTGATGCATAAAAATGTTTGGATTGTCACTGTGCTAGAGAATGGGCAGAGCTTACTGGACTTGTATAGATAGATAGTTGAAAACAAGAACAGACATTACTTTGATGTTTAACGGAAATGTAAATTTCAGTATCCTTTCCAGGTCACAGCTTCCACATGGGCTTATTAAAGACTGTATGTTGCTCTTCCCTTGGTTCTCTGAAGATCACAGAAGGAAACCACGTACTCGCATCCAAGCACATCAGAGGCAACGAAGAAGTAAGTCCCAGATGCCAAAAGTAATTCGACTTGCAGACCCCTTTGAAACTCTTAGACCTGCAAGTTTTACATCAGAACTAGACAGATCACCCAGACGTGTAGTGAAAAGTCGAAAATGCCATTGTTTCAATAGTGGTGGAGACCGTTTTTGTTCCCATGAAAGAGTGCTAAGATTTTTCCGGAAGCGAGACATTCTGTACATAAGCAGTAGTGATGATGAAATATTTCCTCATGTTGTTAAAAAGAAAAAGAAAAAGATAAGAAGGTGACATATGGACTGTATATTACAATTTGCGTGTTGTTTTTATCATTTCTTAATTTGCTGTTGCTAAGGTTTCAGTATTTCATAAATTGCATTTATGATATACCTTGATTATCATTTGTAATGTTTTGGTTTAAGTAGAATTGTTAAGATTCCAAATATGTTTAAAATTAGATTGTGGAATATGTTGAATATTTGATATCATCCATTTCGTAGTACAGGTACACTACCGAATTTCCGGTAACTGATGGTTCAGCACCTCCTTTAGTCCAGACAAAATTACATGAGGGAACTTGAAATTTCCGCAGCCACCAGACTAGTTTACTGGGCGGGAACAGATGGCATTGTGTGTAGGGCATGCTTATTTACATTCTTTACACTGCACCTGTTGGTGGTGATACCGCAATTCTGTGAGATTCTTAGCTTATTTTGCTTAAATATAACCCTAACTATGGCTTCTAAGACTTACGAGAGTGTTAGTCGTGGTATCAAACATAAACATCTGTCCATATCGATCCAGGATAAAGTAGAACTGTTGAAAAATATGGACCATTGTGTTTCAGTGCGTAGGCTGTGTGACATCTACAGTATTGTTTCATCAACTGTTTATGATATAAAGAAGCAGAGGGAGAAAATATTCAAATTCTATGCAGACAGCGATTCCAAAAAGCAGATGATGATTAGAAAAATTATGAAAGATGGTAAGAGTAAGATGGAAGAGTACTGAGCACGATCAACTGATGATGGAATGGTTTCGACAGCAGTGGAGTGATGGAGTGGACTTGCCAGGTCGCATGACAGTGGACCAGGCTAAGTTGTTCCGTAAGGAACTTAAATTACAACATGAGCGTGACAATAGCGAAGGATGGATTTAAAGATTCATGAATCATCATGGAATTTCCATGAATAAAGTGTGCAGAGAAAAGCGGTCTGCAAACCACAATGGAGCTGCTGAGTATGTGGATGAATTTGCGAAACTCGTAGCTGATGAGCACCTCAATACTGAGCAGCTGTATAATGTATTTCATTTGTTTATTTCATTTACATTTAATATTTGTGTAATTTAAATTTCTAGCAGTCCATGGTATACTTTAGACACATGGGAGATGTATAATTAGTGGGTTAGAGGTGTGTTGATGAATTATTATTATGTGACCACGGTTGGTCCGGCAAAATGATTAATCCGGTAAGGTTTTGGAACCAAGAGTGCCAGAAAATCGGTGGTGTACCTGTACTGTATATACTTCAGTGGTAGTTTTTCACCACAATATTCTGCAGAAATTGCAGTATTGGTATTTTTAGTGACAAGATGTAGTTTCTTCTTTTTGAAGTTTAACATGGTTGTAATGTTGTTTTGAGAAAACTTAACTCTGTGAATTTCATTATTTTGTGATCAAAATGTTAATGATGAAGTAACAGAATTGTTACCTTAACATGACATTTGCAGTGCTCCATGCAAAATGTGGGAAATTTGTTTTTTTTTTTGCTACAAACTCCTCCTGCTGCAATTTCCCTAACTTTGTAATTATTTTCATATGCTCTGGGCCACCTCATACATTTTACTCTATATCTTATTTCTATGCTTTGGGTGCAAAGGTGAGAAAGCTAATACTCATGTCTAAAACCATTGTAGTTTGTGCCTCAAAATCGAAATTGGAGAAACAACCAAACTAATTTTGCTCCAAGTATAACATTCAGGTCATTTGCTCACATTCTAGTGTCAAGTTGATATGTTCTCAGCTGCTGTTATATGGTGCTCATTTGTCTATACATGTCAGAAGGGCTTATGGGAGAGTAACATTTGTAACTGAATTTGGTTATGAAAGACTTAATTGTAGATAGAAAACATGAAAGCGGTTAAGTGATAAAGCTCTCAGTATCTGATCATAAGGTTGACTCCATCATTAGATTCTCTTGGATCAACATTAGTAGCATTCGAAGCAAGATTCCCATTGACTTCATTGAACCAACAACTGTGAAGTTGTTGCAGCTGAAATCAGATTCACAGCAGATGATTGGAGTTTACTGTTCAGCCAGATGAAACTCTTCAAGAAATTACTCGCCAGCAAAGATATTTTGCATTAAAGTTGGGTTTTGCAAGATAACATAGTATTTCTCATTTTTTACCATACAGTATATTTTTACCCAAATGCATGCTTTTATGATAGTCATCAAGCTCATTTTGGCTCACTCCTGCCAGAAGGTAAGTTGGACATAAAATCTGTTGCTAGAGTTTGTCTTCCTTAAAATATATTGGGAAAGTTTTGTTTGGGAAAACTTTACAGTTAGTAGTCTAACTTGGGTGCCAGATATATTCCATTAGTGTTGGTAGTGCTAAACACATGATTCATACAGTGCGTTCAAGTCCTGCATAGATTAGGCACGTCATTTACGAAGGCTGTAAGTTATGTGCACATGTCGTAATTGCTCATACACTGGCACACATTTGTCATGCATGAATGAATATGTAATAAAATATTTACAGCGGAAAAAAATGGCATCATCCATATCTATACTGTACAGTTCCAAAGGAAATATCTTTACAATAAATGCTTCCACCTCATTCTATTTTATACATGTATAGTGTTGATAATTGTTTTATTTTTGTTTGGTAGATTGTAGATTAGATGCTGTTGATGAGTAGACTCATAGCCATGTGTTATAGACCTTTTATTTTAATGTTTGATGACACATGGATTCATAACCATGAGGTACATCTTTGATGACACATGAATTCATAACCATGAGGTACATCTTTGATGACACATGGATTCATAGCCATGAGGTACATCTTTCCAGCTGCAAGTGTTTTAGGGGGACCTACTGAATAGTGAAAGATGTGCCTTTCAGTTTCTGGGTCATTTGATTTGACATTCAAAAGTTTTCTGTTATTTTTTCTTTCTTCTGTAGTATGTCCTTTGAGCATAAGAAATTATCAAACATATTCTCTTGGAAAATCATGGGAAGGACCTTCTATCTTTCAGTGTTTCTATTGGGAACCTTTCCCACCCTTCATTATCTACTCAACCATGAAAATGCCTGTCTTTGGATGGTCAAGGACACCACAGAAATGATGTTATCAACTTTCTTCTCTTGATTACTCAATAACCCAAAATTGTTTAGCATTGTTCGCTGAAGAGACATCTGCAACTAGACTGGCCTTTTGCATCCCACGAATCAATATCCTTTTTCTTTCCTTATGTGAATATATAAAAGTGAATAAGAGCAAAGTTATTAGGTTCAGTAGGGTTGAGGGACAATTTAATTGGGGTGTAAGTCTAAATGGAGAAAAATTGAAGGAAGTGAAGTGTTTTAGATATCTGTAAATGGACTTAGCAGCAGACGGAACCATGTAAGCGGAAGTGAGCCACAGGGTGGGGGAGGGGGTGAAGGTTCTTGGAGTGATGAAGAATGTATGAAGGAGAAAACATTATCTTGGAGAGCAAATATGGGTATGTTTGAAGGAATTGTAGTTCCAACAAGGTTATATGGTTGCAAGGCTTAGGCTATAGATAGATTGTATGGAGGAGCGTGGATGTGTTGGAAATGAGATGTTTGAGGACAATATATGGTGTGAGGTGGTTTGATCGAGTAAGTAATGAAAGGGTAAGAGAGATGTGTGGAAATGAAAAGAGTGTGATTGAGAGAGCAGAAGAGGTGTGTTGAAATGGTTTGGACATATGGAGAGAATGAGTGAGGAAAGATTGACAAAGAGGATTTATGTGTCAGACATGAAGGGAAGAGGGAGAAGCCGGAGACCAAATTGGAGGTGGAAGGCTGGAGCGAAAAGGATTTTGAGCGATTGGGGCTTGAACATACAAGAGGGTGGGAGGCGCGCAAGGAATAGAGTGAACTGGAACGGTGTGGTATACCAGGGTCGATGTGCTGTCAGTGGACTGAACCAGGGCATGTGAAACATCTGGGATAACCATGGAAAGGTCTGTGGGGCCTGGATGTGGATAGGGAGCTGTGGTTTAGTTGTATTACACATGACAGCTAGAGACTGAGTGTGAACAAATGTGACACCTGGAGACTGAGTGTGAACGAATGCGGCCTTTTTTGTCTATTTTCTTGGCACGTTAGAGAGCGAAAATGGGTATATTTGAAGGGATAGTGGTTCCAACAATGTTATATGGATGTGAGGCATGGGCTATAGGTAGGGTTGTGCAGTGGAGGGTGGATGTGTTGGAAATGAGATGTTTGAGGACAGTATGTGGTGTGAGATGGTTTGATCGAGTAAGTAATGAAAGGGTAAGAGAAATGTGTGGTGATAAAGAGTGTGGTTGAGAGAGCAGAAGAGGGTGTGTTGAAATGGTTTGGACACATGGAGAGAACGAGTGAGGAAAGATTGACAAAGAGGATATATGTGTCAGAGGTGGAGGGAAATGGGAGACCAAACTGGAGGTGGAAGGATGGAATGAAAAAGATTTTGAGTGATTGGGGCCTGAACATACAGGAGGGTGAAAGGCGTGCATGGAATAAAGTGAATTGGAATGATGTGGTGTACCGAGGTTGACGTGCTGTCAGTGGATTGAACTAGGGCATGTGAAGCGTCTGGAGTAAACCATGGAAAGGTCTGTGGGGCCTGGATGTGGAAAGGGAGCTGTATTTTTGGTGCATTACACATGACAGATAGAGACTGAGTGTGAATGAATGTGGCCTTCGTTGTTTTTTCCTAGCGCTACCTCACGCGTGCGTAGGGGAAGGGGGGGTGCCATTTCATGTGTGGCGGGGTGGCGACGGTAATGGATGAAGGCAGCATGTATGAATATGTACATGTGTATGTATATGTACATGTCTTTGTATGTATATGTTGAAATGTATAGGTATTTATATGTGCATGTGTGAGTGTTTATATATATACATGTGTATGTGGATGGGTTGGGCCATTCTTTCGTCTGTTTTCTTGAGCTACCTCGCTGACGCGGGAGACAGCGACAAAGTATGATAAATGAATAGGTAAATGTATATACAAATTTGCCATTTCCCATGCTAGCAAGGTAGTGTCAAGAACAGAGGACCGAACCTTTAGAGGGAAAGTCCTCACTTAGCCAGGGTCCTTCTCTGTTCCTTCTTTTGGAAAAGTAAAAACTGGAGGGGAGGATTTCCAGCCATTCATTTCCACCCCTTTTAGTCTCCTACAACATGCAGAGAATATGTTCACACTCATTCTCTAGCTGTCATCTGTAATGCACTGAAACCACTGCTCCCTATCCACATCCAGGCCCCACAGATCTTTCCATGGTTTACTCCAGACATTTCACATGCCCTGGTTCAGTCCATTGACAGCACATCAACCCTGGTATACCATATTGTTCCAATTCACTATATATATATATATATATATATATATATATATATATATATATATATATATATATATATATATATATATATATATTATCCCTGGGGATAGGGGATTAAGAATACTTCCCACGTATTCCCTGCATGTCGTAGAAGGCGACTAAAAGGGGAGGGAGCGGGGGGCTGGAAATCCTCCCCTCTCGTTTTTTTTTTTAATTTTCCAAAAGAAGGAACAGAGGGGGCCAGGTGAGGATATTCCGAAAAAGGCCCAGTCCTCTGTTCTTAACGCTACCTCGCTAATGTGGGAAATGGCGAATAGTTTGAAAAAAAAAAAAATATATATATATATATATATATATATATATATATATATATATATATATATATATATATATATATGTATATATGTATGTGAGTGGATGGCTCTTTCTTTGTCTATTTCCTGGCACTGCCTTGCTAATGCAGGAAGCAGTAATCAAGTATAAATGAATAAATAATAGAATACATATATGTGTGTGGTTGCCCCAACCATTAAGCTGCTCTGCCAGTTTTTTAGAATTTATTATTTTACAGCTTCACAATACAAGACTGGACAGAATTCTGCAGGGTATATCTAGTCATGGTAGATATATAGAAAATCACTTCCATCCCTTTTTAGTCTGCTTCTACTGTGTTGGCATCCTATTTAAGGAAACAGTGAAATATGTTGATGGAATTGATTTTTTTGTAACTATTAATGTTACTATATATTACTGAAAGTAAATGCCTGTGAAAACAAAGTTCTCATGTTGGAAAGAGATGGGAAATCCCAGGCTCTCATAATATTAAGTGGAGGGAATGAAAGTGATGAAAATTTAAGCATTTGGGAGAAATGTTCAGTAAGGATGGCAGAGGTAAGGTAGAAGATGGAAACAGCATCATGCAAAGTGAAAGAGATGGGAAATCCCAGTCTCGTAATCTTAAGTGGAGGGAATGAAGGTGATGGAAATTTATGTAGTTGGGAGAAATGTTCATAAGGATAGCTGAGGTAAGGTAGATTTTTTTTTTACCAAACTATATACATGATTTAGAAATGTACAATATTTGAATGATATTGAAGCTGCATTCTTTTGTTAAAACCCTTGGTAATAAATAGATTTAGATCTTATTTGACTTTCTTTAACTTTTATATGCCTATTTTGAATATCCATCAATTATTATGCATACCACAGCGCATTATGTTTGATCTATCCTGAAGACCTCACACTAAACATAGCTATGTCTGCCTCTGAAGAGTTAGGTCTTATTCATATATTAAGGAGTCTTATCTTCTAAGTAGTTGCTATAGTTATATAAAGATCTGATTTTTCCTTGAGTGGTGTACTGCTTTCACATGATAGGATGCCTCTAGCCCCACATACTTGTATAACTGAGTTGAGTTTAAAATACTCTTAACATCAACACTCCCAGTTTGACCTTACACCTCAATCCACTTTCACTTTACCATACTGTTGGTTTTCCTTCTCTAACAGATATTCTCTGCAAAAATCATCCGAGTACCTCCCTCTTCTCTTTCACTAACAATCTTACTTCATTTGAATATATTTCTTATTTATTATTGTAATTTGTCGCTGTCTCCCGTGTTAGTGAGGTAGCGCAAGAAAACAGACAAAAGAATGGCCCAACCCACCCACATACACATGTATGTACATACACGTCCACACACGCACATATACATACCTATACATCTCAATGTATACATATATATACACACACAGACATATACATATATACACATGTACATAATTCATACTGTCTGCCCTTTATTAATTCTCGTCGCCACCCCGCCACACATGAAATGAAAACCCCCTCCCCCCCACATGTGCACAAGGTAGCGCTAGGAAAAGACAACAAAGGCCACATTCGTTCACACTCAGTCTCTAGCTGTCATGTATAATGCACCAAAACCACAGCTCCCTTTCCACATCCAGGCCCCACAAAACTTTCCATGGTTTACCCCAGATGCTTCACATGCCCTGGTTCAATCCATTGAGAGCACGTCAACCCCGGTATACCACGTCATTCCAATTCACTCTATTCCTTGCATGCCTTTCACCCTTCTGCATGTTCAGGCCCCGATCACTCAAAATCTTTTTCAATCCATCATTCCACCTCCAATTTGGTTTCCCACTTCTTGTTCCCTCCACCTCTGACACATATATCCTCTTTGTCAATCTTTCCTCACTCATTCTCTCAACGTGACCAAACCATTTCAAAACTCCCTCTTCTGCTCTCTCAAGCACACTCTTCTTATTACCACACATCTCTCTTACCCTATTATTACTTACTCGATCAAACCACTTCACACCACATATTGTCCTCAAACATCTCATTTCCAACACATCCACCCTCCTCCGCACAACTCTATTTATAGCCCATGCCTCACAACCATATAGCATTGTTGGAACCACTATTCCTTCAAACATACCCATTTTTGCTTTCCAAGATAACGTTCTCAACTTCCACACATTTTTCAACACTCCCAGAACTTTCGCCCCCTCCCCCACCCTATGACCCACTTCTGCTTCCATAGTTTCATCCGCTGCCAAATCCACTCCCAGATATTTATAAAATTTCACTTCCTCCAGTTTTTCTCCATTCAAACTTACCTCCCAATTGACTTGTCCCTCAACCCTACTGTACCTAATAACCTTGCTCTTATTCACATTTACTCTAAGCTTTCTTCTTTCTCACACTACCAAACTCAGTCACCAGCTTCTGCAGTTTCTCACCCGAATCAGCCGCGAGCACTGTATCATCAGCAAACAACAACTGACTCACTTCCCAAGCTCTCTCATCCACAACAGACGGCATACTTGCCCCTGTGGAAGGTATTAAGAATATATGGTGTGGGAGGTAAGTTGTTAGAAGCAGAGAAAAGTTTTTATCGAGGATGTAAGGCATGTGTACATGTAGGAAGAGAGGAAAGTGATTGGTTCTCAGTGAATGTTGGTTTGTGGCAGGGGTGCATGATGTCTCCATTGTTGTTTAATTTGTTTATGGATGGGGTTGTTAGGGAGGTAAACACAAGAGTTTTGGAAAGAGGGGCAAGTATGCAGACTGTTGTGGATGAGAGAGCTTGGGAAGTGAGTCAGTTGTTGTTCGCTGATGATACAGCACTGGTGGCTGATTCGGGTGAGAAACTGCAGAAGCTGGTGACTGAGTTTGGTAAAGTGTGTGAAAGAAGAAAGCTGAGAGTAAATGTGAATAAGAGCAAGGTTATTAGGTACTCTCCACTAGGGTTGAGGGACAAGTCAATTGGGAGGTAAGATTGAATGGAGAAAAACTGGAGGGAGTGAAGTGTTTTAGATATCTGAGAGTGGATTTGGCAGTAGATGGAACCATGGAAGAGGAAGTGAATCATAGGGTGGGGGAGGGGGCGAAAGTTCTGGGAGCGTTAAAAAATGTGTGGAAGTCGAGAATGCTATCTTGGAAAGCAAAAATGGGTATGTTTGAAGGAATAGTGGTTCCAACAATGATATATGGTTGCGAGGCGTGGGCTATAGATAGAGTTGTGCGGAGGAGGGTGGATGTGCTGGAAATGAGATGTTTAAGGACAATATGTGGTGTGAGGTGGTTTGATCGAGTAAGTAATGAAAAGGTAAGAGAGATGTGTGGTAATAAGAAGACTGTGGTTGATAGAGCAGAAGAGGGTGTTTTGAAATGGTTTTGTCACATGGAGAGAATGAGTGAGGAAAGATTGACAAAGATCATATATGTGTCAGAGGTGGAGGGAACGAGGAGAAGTGGGAGACCAAATTGGAAGTGGAAAGATGGAGTGAAAAAGATTTTGAGTGATCGGGGCCTGAACATGCAGGAGGGTGAAAGGCATGCAAGGAATAGAGTTAATTGGAACAATGTGGTATACCAGGGTCGATGTGCTGTCAATGGATTGAACCAGGGCATGTGAAGCATCTGTGGTAAGCCATGGAAAGTTTTGTGGGGCCTGGATGTGGAAAGGGAGCTGTGGTGTCAGTGCATTATACATGACAGCTAGAGACTGAGTGTGAATGAATGTGGCCTTTGTTGTCTTTTCCTAGCGCAACCTCGCGCACAAGTGGGGGGAGGGTGTTTTCATTTCATGTGTGGCGGGGTGGCGACACATCTCTCTTACCTTTTCATTACTTACTCAATCAAACCACCTCACACCACATATTGTCCTCAAACATCTCATTTCCAACACATCCACCCTCCTCCACATAACTCTATCTATAGCGCACGCCTCGCAACCATATAACATTGTTGGAACCACTATTCCTTCAAACTTACCTATTTTTGTTTTCAGAGATAATTTTCTTGCCTTCCACACATTTTTCAACACTCCCAGAGTTTTCGCCCCCTCCCCCACCCTGTGACTCACTTCCGCTTCCATGGTTCCATCTGCTGCCAAATCCACTCCCAGATATCTAAAACACTTAACTTCCTCCAGTTTTTCTCCATTCAAACTTACCTCCCAATTCACTTGACCCTCAACCCTACTGTACCTAATAACCTTGCTCTTATTCACATTTACTCTCAACTTTCTTCTTTCACACACTTTACCAAACTCAGTCACCAGCTTCTGCAGTCTCTCACGTAAATCAGCCACCAGCGCTGTATCATAGGTGAACAACAACTGACTCACTTCCCAAGCTCTCTCATCCACAACAGACTGCATACTTGCCCCTCTTTCCAAAACCCTTGCATTCACCTCCCTAACAACCCCATCCATAAACAAATTAAACAACCATGGAGACATCACACACCCCTGCCGCAAACCTACATTCACTGAGAACCAATCACTTTCCTCTCTTCCTACACGTACACAGGCCTTACATCCTCGATAAAAACTTTTCACTGCTTCTAACGACTTGCCTCCCACACCATATATTCTCAATACCTTCCACAGAGCACCTCTATCAACTTTTATCATATGCCTTCTCCAGATCCATAAATGCTACATACAAATCCATTTGCTTTTCTAAGTATTTCTCACATGCATTCTTCAAAGCAAACACCTAATCCACACATCCTTTACCACTTCTGAAACCACACTGCTCTTCCCCAATCTGATGCTCTGTACATGCCTTCACACTATCAATCAATACCCTCCCAAATAATTTCCCAGGAATACTCAACAAACTTGTACCTCTGTAATTTGAGCTCTCACCTTTATCCCCTTTGCCTTTGCACAATGGCACTATGCATGCATTCCGCCAATTCTCAGGCACCTCACCAGAGTCATACATACATTACATATCCTTACAAACCAGTTAACAACACAGTCACCCCCTTTTTTGATAAATTCCACTGCAATACCATCCAAAGCCGTTGCCTTGCTGGCTTTCATCTTCCGCAAAGCTTTTACTACCTCTTCTCTGTTTACCAAATCATTCTCCCTAACCCTCCCACTTCGCACACCACCTCGACCAAAACACCCTATATCTGCCACTCTATCATCAAACACATTGAACAAACCTTCCCACATCACCACTATTTGTTATCACCTCCCCATTAGCCCCCTTCACCGATGTTCCCATTTGTTCTCTTGTCTTACACACTTTATTTACATCCTTCCCAAACGTCTTTTTTTCTCCTTAAATTTTAATGATACTCTCTCAGCCCAACTCTCATTTGCCCTCTATTTCACCTCTTGACCTCCTGCCTCTTTCTTTTATACATCTCCCAGTCATTTGCATTATTTACCTGCAAAATTTGTCCAAATGCCTCTCTCTTCTCCTTCACTAATAATCTTACTTCTTCATCCCACCACTCATTACCCTTTCTAATCTGCCCACCTCCCACACTTCTCATGCCACAAGCACTTTTGCGCAAGCCATCACTGCTTCCCTAAATACATCCCATATATATATATATATATATATATATATATATATATATATATATAGGGGATTAAGAATACTTCCCACATATTCCCTGCGTGTCGTAGAAGGCGACTAAAAGGGGAGGGAGCGGGGGGCTGGAAATCCTCCCCTCTCATTTTTTTTTTTAATTTTCCAAAAGAAGGAACAGAGTGGGGCCAGGTGAGGATATTCCAAAAAAGGCCCAGTCCTCTGTTCTTAACGCTACCTCGCTAACGCGGGAAATGGCGAATAGTTTAAAAGAAAAAGAAAAATATATATATATATATATATCGAACCTGGGACCCCTTGTGCAAGAGGCAGGCATGCTAACTGCTAGGCTAAGGGACTGCATTATAGGAAACAACTATTTGAAATACTAAGTACTCGAATACCCTTCGTCTCACAATGGTGAGCAACGGGGTCTATCGGTTGTTTCCGAACAGAACACATAGCCAGCTGATAGCGTTTTACCGAACCTGACTGTACAACGCGGAGGTATATGAATACGAATAAAGTGTATATGAACGCGTTTGTATGTTCTATGAAGGTGCGTGTTCATATACACTTTATTCGTATATATATATATATATATATATATATATATATATATATATATATATATATATATTGAAGAGAAAAGAGAGGCATTTGGATGATTTTTGCAGGGAAATAATGCAAATGACTGGGAGATGTATAAAAGAAAGAGGCAGGAGGTCATGAGAAAGGTGCAAGAGGTGAAAAAGAGGGCAAATGAGAGTTGGGGTGAGAGAGTATCATTAAATTTTAGGGAGAATAAAAAGATGTTTTGGAAGGAGGTAAATAAAGTGCGTAAGATAAGGGAACAAATGGGAACTTCAGTGAACGGGGCTAATGGGGAGGTGATAACAGGTAGTGGTGATGTAAGGAAATGGAGTGAGTATTTTGAAGGTTTGTTGAATGTGTTTGATGATAGAGTGGCAGATATAGGGTGTTTTGGTCAAGGTGGTGTGCAAAGTGAGAGGGTTAGGGAAAATGATTTGGTAAACAGAGAAGAGGTAGTAAAAGCTTTGCGGAAGATGAAAGCCAGCAAGGCAACAGGTTTGGATGGTATTGCAATGGAATTTATTAAAAGAGGGGGTGACTGTATTGTTGACTGGTTGGTAAGGTTATTTAATGTTTGTATGATTCATGGTGAGGTGCCCGAGGATTAGCGGATTGCTTGCATAGTGCCATTGTACAAAGGCAAAGGGGATAAGAGTGAGTGCTCAAATTACAGAGGTATAAGTTTGTTGAGTATTCCCGGTGAATTATATGGGAGGGTATTGATTGATAGAGTGAAGGCATGTACAGAGCATCAGATTGGGGAAGAGCAGTGTGGTTTCAGAAGTGGTAGAGGATGTGTGGATCAGGTGTTTGCTTTGAAGAATTTATGTGAGAAATACTTAGAAAAGCAAATGGATTTGTATGTAGCATTTATGGATGTGGAGAAGGCATATGATAGAACTGATAGAGATGCTCTTTGGAAGGTATTAAGAATATATGGTGTGGGAGGCAAGCTGTTAGAAGCAGTGAAAAGTTTTTATTGAGGATGTAAGGCATGTGTACGTGTAGGAAGAGAGGAAAGTGATTGGTTCTCAGTAAATGTAGGTTTGTGGAAGGGGTATGTGATGTCTCCATGGTTGTTTAATTTGTTTATGGATGGGGTTGTTAGGGAGGTGAATGCAAGGGTTTTGGAAAGAGGGGCAAGTATGAAGTCTGTTGTGGATGAGAGAGCTTGGGAAGTAAGTTGTTGTTCGCTGATGATACAACGCTGGTGGCTGATTTAAGTGAGAAACTGCAGAAGCTGGTGACTGAGTTTGGTAAAGTGTGTGAAAGAAGAAAGTTGAGAGTAAATGTGAAGAAGAGCAAGATTATTAGGTACAGTAGGGTTGAGGGTCAAGTGAATTGGGAGGTAAGTTTGAATGGAGAAAAACTGGAGGAAGTGAAGTGTTTTAGATATCTGGGAGTGGATATGGCAGTGGATGGAACCATGAAAGTGGAAGTGAATCATAGGGTGGGGGAGGGGGCGAAAATTCTGGGAGCCTTGAAGAATGTGTGGAAGTCGAGAACGTTATCTTGGAAAGCAAAAATGGGTATGTTTGAAGGAATAGTGGTTCCAACAATGTTATATGGTTGCGAGGCGTGGGCTATGGATAGAGTTGTGCGCAGGAGGGTGGATGTGCTGGAAATGAGATGTTTGAGGACAATATGTGATGTGATGTGGTTTGATCAAGTAAGTAATAATAGGGTAAGAGAGATGTGTGGTTATAAAGAGTGTGGTTGAGAGAGCAGAAGAGGGTGTTTTGAAATGGATTAGTCACATGGAGAGAGTGAGTGAGGAAAGATTGACCAAGAAGATATATGTGTCAGAGGTGGGGGGAACGAGGAGAAGTGGGAGACCAAATTGGAGGTGGAAATATGGAGTGAAAAAGATTTTGAGTGATCGGGGCCTGAACATGCAGGAGGGTGAAAGGCGTGCAAGGAATAGAGTGAATTGGCACGATGTGGTATAACGGGGGTCGCCGTGCTGTCAATGGATTGAACCAGGGCATGTGAAGCGTCTGGGGTAAACCATGTAAAGTTCTGTGGGGCCTGGATGTGGAAAAGGAGCTGTGGTTTCGGTGCATTATTACGTGACAGCTAGAGACTAAGTGTGAACGAATGGGGCCTTTGTTGTCTTTCTAGCGCTACCTCGTGCACATGAGGGGGAGAGGGGGTTGTTATTTTATGTGTGGCGGGGTGGCGATGGAAATGAATAGAGGCAGACAGAATGAATTATGTACATGTGTATATATATGTATATGTCTGTGTGTGTATATATATGTATACGTTGAGGTGTACAGGGATGTATATTTGCGTGTGTGGACGTGTATGTATATACATGTGTATGTGGGTGGGTTGGGCCATTCTTTCATCTGTTTCCTTGCACTACCTCACTAACGTGGGAGACAGCGACAAAGCAAAATAAATAAATGAATATATATATTGAGGATACATTCTGTGAGTATTAAGATACATTCTGTGAGCATTAATGATCACTAACTATATTTCATGTGCTGTGTCTTGCTTTACTGCAGGTTAGTTTCATTGAATATGCCTAACTCTGTCTCTTCCCACGTATTCCCTGCGTGTCGTAGAAGGTGACTAAAAGGGAAGGGAGCGGGGGCTGGAAATCCTCCCCTCTCATTTCTTTTTTTTTTTTTAGTTTTCCAAAAGAAGAAACAGAGAAGGGGGCCAGATGAGGATATTCCCTCAAAGGCTCAGTCCTCTGTTCTTAACGCTACCCCGCTAATGCGGGAAATGGCGAATAGTATGAAAAAAACGATATATATATATATATTGAAATGTATATTTGTGTATATGAGTGGTTGGGCTGTCCTTCGTCTGTTTTATGGATTTACCTCACTGAAGCAGGAAAAGGCTATCAAGTATAATATATATTTCATACTTGATCTCCATTTTTCATAGCAAGATAGTGCCAGGAACAGACAAAGAAAGGCTGCACTTGCGCACATCTGCTCTCTAGCTGTTGTGTCTAAGGCACCGACACCTTGGGAAAAAGAATACTTCACATGTATCTTCCGTGTGTCTTAGAAGGTGACTAAGGGGCAGAGAACTGAAGATTTCCCCTACTGTACAGGTTGAGTTTCCTTTACCCAAAATACCTTGGACTAAAAGTGTTGCGAATTTTGAATTTTTCGAATTTTGGAATATGCGCATATACTAAATGAAAAATGTAGAAAACAGGACGGTATGGAAACAAATAGGTTAGAGCTGAGACATACCTCGTTTCTACCGTTCAAATGTCTTCCTCAGGAGGTACTGATTCCAGTATTCGGCAGGATGTGTTCCCGGCAAGTGATGGTCACACGATTTGATGCCTTGGTGTGTCGCTCTCTGATTGGATCACTTGTCTGGCTGCCTTCACCCATTAATAGAGACCTCTGCTGCCTGACATGACCAGCAGATGAACCTAGACCTTGTGTTAAGATAATCGGTTCCTCTAGGTAAGCTTTCACACTATCAAATAGTTTGTCACATGCCTGTAGCTGCTTTCATGTATTAATTCATCTTCTGAATATGTGTTAATACTCAAAAGCACTCAGGATCTCGCATTTACTTTTCCATGTGTTTTTTTCTGCATTTATAAAATCACGTCTGTTGTGATTTTGTGCATGTATGTATATGTATATATTCCTGGTGCTAATGCGGGAAACAGCACTGAGTTATGAAGAATATATATACATATCCTCGGTTGTTTGCTTATGGCACTGTTAACAGATTCAGTTGAGAAACTGCAAAAGTTAGTGTCCGATGGGGAGTGTGTGAAAGAAGAACGTTAAGAGTAATCGTGAAGTCATAGTTATTAGGTTTAACAATAAAAAGAGACTAGTTATTTGGGGTGTGATTTTGAATGGAGAGAACTTGGAGGAATGAAGTGGTGGAGATACCTGAGAGTGCCTGCAGCAGCAAGTAGAACCATGGGAGCTGCTATGAGCTGTGAGGGAGTAAAAATCTTGGGTGTATTAAGGAACGAATAGAAAAGAGGTCACTAGTGGTCTTCAATGGCAAAGATGGGTATGTATAATGGTGTAGTACTTACGCCTGTGCTATATGCTTGTGAGGTGTGGGCCTTAGAACAGATTGTAAAAGATAAGGTGAATATGTTGGAAATGAAATTTGCTGACAATGTTAGGAGGATTAATTGAATAAGAAATGATAGGGTAAGAAAGAGGTGTGGTAGGAAGAGGGGTGTGTGTATAAGACAGCTGATGAGGGTGCGCTGAAATTTTGTTGAGGTATGAAGAGGATATGATGATCACACTAGGCTATGATGATAGCTATGAAGGTGAAACTGCAATTTGGTGGGAATTCAGATAATCTTATTTAACATGTACTTTTTGTAGATGCTGCACTACATGTTTAACAGAGACAATCCGCCTCATCAGCTGCAAACCATTCACAAAGTTTTTAAATTCCAACACCACCACACAGACTACAACTTGTTACTGGCATGCTGAAGTATACACTGGCCTGACTGTTAAAGGAAAAGTTGGGGGAGGTGCCTTGTGGTAAAGTGGGGTTGTGTGGGTAAGGTTGGCCTGGGCAACGAGATGTGTGTTCAACTACTTTTCTTCTTTTTGTGTCGTGATAACGCTTTCTTAATGATTTGGTTAATAATAGGATGTGCTTTTAAGTTACATGGGGACAAATTAAAGTTCTTAGCATAAGCATGTAAGACAAATTCATTGATTTTACGGGCAGCATAATCAGATGAGTGGAACAATGTGACTGGGTTGTTATAGTCTACAGGGTGATTGTTTTCTTGCCAATGTTTAGCGATTTCATTTCTTTGGTCACCTCTGTGTCCTGAATGACTCTGCCAATAGCATCTCTCAGTTTCAGTTTTACCTGTCTGGCCAATGTATACATCTTTACATGCCTTACATTTGATGGCGTAAACACTCCCAATTTTTTGATAATTTGGCCTACATTTAATTAAGGTCTTACTGATAGTGTCATTGTACTGAAAGGCAACATTAAAAGCACTTTTTTTATACCTATCTTACATTAGCTGCAGAAGAATAGGGCAACACCAAACATTTAGACCTATCATCTTTTCCACACTTTTGTTGCTAGATGCATAAATTGTCTACCTGGCTTACCAATAATCCTTGTTCACAATCCATTATGTATGTGCAGTCCAGAATTTGTTGATGATGAGTTTGAGAAGATATATTCTATTGGATCCAAGTTAAGGTATCCAAGACCTTTCATAGATAAATCCCTTAAGTTGGCAAAGAAATAATTTTATAGAGTTAATGCAAACCTCCTCTTGATATCAAGAATCTTTTAGTTCTTCCTTTAGTGATAGTTTTACATTACTTCCCAGGTTGTTTAAATTTTTTAATTTGAATGTTGTTCAACAATATCAATACTATAAAAAAAAGATCTTAAAAACTCATTAAAAAATTCTCCTGACTCTGTCTGCAGAATACCATGTAAAAATTTTAATATGTTTTTTGTTGGGCAGACTGGTAAGGATCTTTATATTAGATTTAAGCAACATAAATATAGTATAAGAACAGGACAAGAATCAAACGCTTTGTTCAGTCATGTTAAAAATTATGACCACTGTATCGACTGGAGTAATGCCAATTCAGTTTTTAATTGCAACTCTTTTACCATGAGAAATATGATTGAATCTCCTTTTATTCCATACACAAATATATGTAACATTTGTATTGGTGAAGGTCTGTACAAACTGGATAGCTTTGTCTTAGGCAAAATTTTAGGGAAGCAGTGATGGCTTGCTTTTACAAAAGATGCCTGTGGCATGAGAAAGGTGGGAGGTGAGCAGAATAGAAAGGGTAGTGAATGGTGGGATGAAGAAAGAAGATTTTTAGTGAAAGAGAAGATAGAAGCATTTGGACATTTTTTGCAGGGAAATAGTGCAGATGACTGGGAGATGTATAAAAGAAAGAGGCAGAAGGTCAAGGGAAAGGTGCAAAAGGTGAACAGAGGGCAAATGAGAGTTGGGGTGAGAGAGTATTGCTGAATTTTAGGGAGAATAAAAAGATGTTTTGGAAGGAGATAAATAAAGTGCGTAAGACAAGAGAACAAATGGGAGCATCGGTGAAGGGGGCTAATGGGGAGGTAATAACAAGTAGTGGTGAGGTGAGAAGGAGATGGAGTGAGTATTTTGAAGGTTTGTTAAATGTGTTTGATGATAGAGTGTCAGATATAGGGTGTTTTGGTCAAGGTGGTGTGCGAAGTGAGAGGGTCAGGGAGAATGGTTTGATGAACAAAGAAGAGGTAGTGAGAGCTTTGCGGAAGATGAAAGCCAGCAAGGCAGCGGCTTTGGATGGTATTGCAGTGGAATTTATTAAAAAAGGGGGTGACTGTGTTGTTGTCTGGTTGGTGAGGATATTCAGTGTATGTATGGTTCGTGTTGAAGTGCCTGAGGATTGGTGGAATGCATGCATAATGCCATTGCACAAAGGCAAAGGGGATAAAGATGAGTGTTCAAATAACAGAGGTATAAGTTGGTTAAGTATTCCAGGGAAATTATATAGGAGGGTATTGATTGAGAGGATGAAGGCATGCGCAGAACATCAGTTTGGGGAAGAGCAGTGTGATTTCAGAAGTGGTAGAGGATGTGAAGATCAGGGGTATGCTTTGAAGAATGTATGTGAGAAATACTTAGAAAAACAGATAGAGTTGTATGTAGCACTTATGGATCCAGAGAAGGCATGTGATAAGAGTTGATCGAAAAGTAAACTAACTAAAGTGATTGAAGAAAAGGACTTTGGATATGTCATTAGCAACAATCTGAATTACGCTAAGCAGTGTCAAGCAGCAGGTAAAAAGGCAACCAAATGTTAGCTTTCACAGCCAGAAACATAGATTACAAGACACCAGAAATAATTCTCATACTTTATAATCATCTAGTTAGACCACACTTTGAATATGCAGTCTAGTTTTGGTTCCCAAACTATAAAATACCACACGAGGAAAGATTAGAGCAAGTACAAAGACGCGCGATAAAATTGATTTCTTCCCTTAGAAATCTAGACTTCGCGGAGACTTAATCCAAGTTATCGTAATTCTGAACAAGTTCGATAACGTCCATCACGAACATCTTTTCAAAATACAAGAAAATACGGTTACCAAGACAAATAGAATAAAACTCAAAACTAAAAGATGTAGTACGGACGTGGGAAAAGCTTTTCCTATAGGTGTGTTGAACACCGGAATAAGACACCGTCAGATGTAGCGAATACTTAGACTATAAATACCTTCAAAAGTCGTTTAGATAAACATTTTATAAATTCAGGTATACTGAGAAAAACGTCAGAAATAAACGATAGCGTTAATGGGGACAGTAGAAGGCTAATGTGCAGCAGCAGGGAATAGGTGATAGGTTAAAAAAAAAAAACTACTGTGAGTGGAATTAGTTTCTTGTCAAGTTTTATTTATTTATTTTTTTTTTACCAGACAACCCATTCATGGGCCAATCAGGCCTCCTGTTGTCTGTCTGTCCCATGTAAATCACCAGCATCATAATTTGTCACTATGGGCCTCACCAGAACCTGTTAGCAGTACCAAACCTATGTTACCATTACATGTCACCAACATCAGACCTGTGTTACCACTGCATGTCACCAACACCAGATCTTTGTTACCACTGCATGTCACCAACACCAGAACCCGTGTTACCACTGCATGTCACCAGCACCAGAACCTTTGCTGCCACTGCATGTCACTTACACCAGAACCCCGTGTTACCACTGCATGTCACCAGCACCAGAACCTGTGGTACCACTGCATGTCACTTACACCAGAACCCCTGTTACCATTGCATGTCACCAGCACCAGAACCTGTGCTACCACTGCATGTCACTTACACCAGAACCCGTGTTACCACTGCATGTCACCAGCACCAGAACCCCTGTTACCACTGCATGTCACCAACGTCAGCATCCGTGTTACCACTGCATGTCACCAACGCCAGAACCCTTGTTACCACTGCATGTCACCAACGCCAGAACCCGTGTTACCATTGCATAAGTCATCAGCACGACTGCTTGAGTTACCGCTACATTAGTCATCTCTGTCAAAACCGTTTTACCACCTAGTGTTACCAGCAGTAGAACCCATGTTTTCTTCTTACTAGTCAAACGCACCAGAACATGGGAAATGTCTGTGTTCACCAACAGCAACGGAAGGTGGCGTGCGAAGTGAGAGGGTCAGGGAGAATGGTTTGGTTAATTGGTAAATAGAAAAGAAGTAGTGAAAGCTTTGCGGAATATGAAAGCCGGCAAGGCGGCGGGTTTGGATGGTATTGCAGTGGAATTTATCAAAAAAGGGGTGACTGTATTATTGATTAGTTGGTAAGGATATTTGATGTATATATGGATCATGGTGAAGTGCCTGAGGATTGGCGGGATGCATGCATAGTGCCATTGTACAAAGGCAAAGGGGATAAGAGTGTGTTCAAATTACAGAGGCATAAGATTGAGTATTCCTGGGAAATTATATGCAAGGGTATTGATTGAGAGGGTAAAAGCATGTACAGAACATCAGATTGGGGAAGAGCAGTGGGGTTTCAGAAGTGGTAGAGGATGTGTGGATCAGGTGTTTGCTTTGAAGAATGTATGCGAGAAATACTTAGAGAAACAGATGGATTTGTACGTAGCATTTATGGATCTGGAGAAGGCATATGGTAGGGATGATAGAGATGCTTTGTGGAAGGTTTTAAGAGTTTACGGCGTGGGAGGTAAGTTGCTAGAAGTAGGAAAAGTTTTTACCGAGGATGTAAGGCATGTGTACGCGTGGGAAGAGAGGAAAGTGACTGGTTTCCAGTGAATGTCGGTTTGCTTCAGGGGTGCGTGATGTCTCCATGGTTGTTTAATTAGTTTATGGATGGGGTTGTTAGGGAGGTGAATGCAAGATTTTTGGAAAGAGGAGCAAGCATGAAATCTGTCGTGGATGAGAGGGCTTGGGAAGTGAGTCAGTTGTTGTTCGCTGATGATACATCGCTGATGGCTGATTCGGGTGAGAAATTGCAGAAGCTGGTGACCGAGTTTGGTAGAGTGTGTGAAAGAAGAAAGTTGAAAGTAAATGTGAGTAAGAACAAGGTTATTAGGTTCTGTAGGGTTGAGGAACAAGTCAATTAGGAGGTAAGTTTGAATGGAGAAAGACTGGAGGAAGTGAAGTGTCTTCACTATCTGAGAGTGGACTTGGCAGCGGATGGCCATAACCATGGACGCTGAAGTGAGTCACAGGATGGGGGAGGGGGCAAAGGTTCTGGGAGCGATAAAAAATGTGTGGAAGGCGAGAACATAATCTCGGAAAGCAAAAATGGGTATGTTTGAAGGAATAGTGGTTCCAACAATGTTTTATGGTTGCGAGGCATGGGCTACAGATAGGGTTGTGCGGAGGAGGGCGGTTATGTTGGAAATGAAATGTTTGAGGACAATATGTGGTGTGAGATGGTTAGATCGAGTAAGTAATATAAAGGTAAGAGAGATGTGTGGTTATAAAAAGAGTGTGGTTGAGAGAGCAGAAGTGGGTGCGTTGAAATGGTTTGGACACATGGAGAGAATGAGGAATGATTGAGAGAGAGGATATTTGTGTCAGAGATGGAGGGAAGGAGAAGCGGGAGACCCAACTGGAGGTGGAAGGATGGAGTGAAAAAGATTTTGAGCGATCGGGGCCTGAACATACAGGATGGTAAAAGGCGTGCAAGGAATAGTGAATTGGAACGATGTGGTATACCAGGTTCTACGTGCTGTCAATGCATTGAGCCAAGGCATGTGAAAAGTCTGGGGTAAACCATGGAAAGGACTGTGGGTCTCCCACTTCTCGTTCCCTCCACCTCTGACATATATATCCTCTTGGTCAATCTTTCCTCACTCATTCTCTCCATGTGACCAAACCATTTCAAAACACCCTCTTCTGCTCTCTCAACCACACTCATTTTATTACCACACATCTCTCTTACCCTATTATTACTTACTTGATCAAACCACCTCACACCACATATTGTCCTCAAACATCTCATTTCAAGCACGTCCACCCTCCTCTACACAACTCTATCTGTAGCCCACGCCTCGCAACCATATAACATTGTTGGAAGCACTATTCCTTCAAACATTTTTTGCTTTCCGAGATAATGTTCTCGACTTCCACACCTTCTTCAATATTCCCAGAACTTTCGCCCCTCCTCGACCCTATGATTCACTTCCGCTTCCATGGTTCCATCCACTGCCAAATCCACTCCCAGATATCTAAAACACTTCACTTCCTCCAGTTTTTCTCCATTCAAACTTACCTCTCAATTGACTCGTCCCTCAACCCTACTGTACCTAATAACCTTGCTCTTATTCACATTTCTCTCAGCTTTCTTCTTTCACACACTTTACCAAACTCATTCACCAGCTTCTGCAGTTTCTCACACAAATCAGCCACCAACGCTGTATCATCAGCGAACTTGTAACAGGTGACTCACTTAACAAGCCTTCTCATCCTCAACAGACTGCGTACTTGCCCCTCTTTCCATATATATATGTATATATATATTTTTTTTTTTTTTTTTTTTATACTTTGTCGCTGTCTCCCGCGTCTGCGAGGTAGCGCAAGGAAACAGACGAAAGAAATGGCCCAACCCCCCCCCCCCCATACACATGTACATACACACGTCCACACACGCAAATATACATACCTACACAGCTTTCCATGGTTTACCCCAGACGCTTCACATGCCTTGCTTCAATCCACTGACAGCACGTCAACCCCTGTATACCACATGACTCCAATTCACTCTATTTCTTGCCCTCCTTTCACCCTCCTGCATGTTCAGGCCCCGATCACACAAAATCTTTTTCACTCCATCTTTCCACCTCCAATTTGGTCTCCCTCTTCTCCTCGTTCCCTCCACCTCCGACACATATATCCTCTTGGTCAATCTCTCCTCACTCATTCTCTCCATGTGCCCAAACCATTTCAAAACACCCTCTTCTGCTCTCTCAACCACGCTCTTTTTATTTCCACACATCTCTCTTACCCTTACGTTACTTACTCGCTCAAACCACCTCACACCACACATTGTCCTCAAACATCTCATTTCCAGCACATCCATCCTCCTGCGCACATCTCTATCCATAGCCCACGCCTCGCAACCATACAGCATTGTTGGAACCACTATTCCCTCAAACATACCCATTTTTGCTTTCCGAGATAATGTTCTCGACTTCCACACATTTTTCAAGGCTCCCAAAATTTTCGCCCCCTCCCCCACCCTATGATCCACTTCCGCTTCCATGGTTCCATCCGCTGACAGATCCACTCCCAGATATCTAAAACACTTCACTTCCTCCAGTTTTTCTCCATTCAAACTCACCTCCCAATTGACTTGACCCTCACCCCTACTGTACCTAATAACCTTGCTCTTATTCACATTTACTCTCAACTTTCTTCTTCCACACACTTTACCAAACTCAGTCACCAGCTTCTGCAGTTTCTCACATGAATCAGCCACCAGCGCTGTATCATCAGCGAACAACAATTGACTCACTTCCCAAGCTCTCTCATCCCCAACAGACTTCATACTTGCCCCTCTTTCCAGGACTCTTGCATTTACCTCCTTTACAACCCCATCCATAAACAAATTAAACAACCATGGAGACATCACACACCCCTGCCGCAAACCTACATTCACTGAGAACCAATCACTTTCCTCTCTTCCTACACGTACACATGCCTTACATCCTCGATAAAAACTTTTCACTGCTTCTAACAACTTGCCTCCCACACCATATATTCTTAATACCTTCCACAGAGCATCTCTATCAACTCTATCATATGCCTTCTCCAGATCCATAAATGCTACATACAAATCCATTTGCTTTTCTAAGTATTTCTCACATACATTCTTCAAAGCAAACACCTGATCCACACATCCTCTACCACTTCTGAAACCGCACTGCTCTTCCCCAATCTGATGCTCTGTACATGCCTTCACCCTCTCAATCAATACCCTCCCATATAATTTATATATATATATATATATATATATATATATATATATATATATATATATATATATATTATTATTATCATTATTATTATTATTATTATTTTGCTTTGTCGCTGTCTCCCGCGTTAGCGAGGTAGCGCAAGGAAACAGACGAAAGAATGGCCCAACCCGCCCACATACACATGTATATACATACACGTCCACACACGCAAATATACATACCTATACATTTCAATGTACACATATATATACACACACAGACATATACATATATACACATGTACATAATTCATACTGTCTGCCTTTATTTGTTCCCATCGCCACCTCGCCACACATGGAATAACAACCCCCTCCCCCCTCATGTGTGCGAGGTAGCGCTAGGAAAGACAACAAATGCCCCATTCGTTCACACTCAGTCTCTAGCTGTCATGTAATAATGCACCGGAACCACAGCTCCCTTTCTACATCCAGGCCCCACACACTTTCCATGGTTTACCCCAGACGCTTCACATGCCCTGGTTCAATCCATTGACAGAACGTCGACCCCGGTATACCACATCGTTCCAATTCACTCTATTCCTTGCACGCCTTTCACCCTCCTGCATGTTCAGGCCCCGATCACTCAATATCTTTTTCACTCCATCTTTCCAACTCCAATTTGGTCTCCCACTTCTCGTTCCCTCCATCTCTGACACATATATCCTCTTGGTCAATCTTTCCCCACTCATTCTCTCCATGTGATCAAACCATTTCAAAACACCCTCTTCTGCTCTCTCAACCACACTCTTTTTATTTCCACACATCTCTCTCACCCTTACATTACTTACTCGATCAAACCACCTCACACCACATATTGTCCTCAAACATCTCATTTCCAGCACATCCACCCTCCTGCGCGCAACTCTATCCATAGCCCACGCCTCGCAACTATACAACATTGTTGGAACCACTATTCCTTCAAACATACCCATTTTTGCTTTCCGAGATAATGTTCTAGACTTCCAAACATTCTTCAAGGCTCCCAGGATTTTCGCCCCCTCCCCCACCCTATGATTCACTTCCGCTTCCATGGTTCCATCCGCTGCCAGATCCACTCCTAGATATCTAAAACACTTTACTTCTTCCAGTTTTTCTCCATTCAAACTTACCTCCCAATTGACTTGACCCTCAACCCTACTGTACCTAATAACCTTGCTCTTATTCACATTTACTCTTAACTTTCTTCTTTCACACACTTTACCAAACTCAGTCACCAGCTTCTGCAGTTTCTTACATGAATCAGCCACCAGCGCTGTATCATCAGCGAACAACAACTGACTCACTTCCCAAGCTCTCTCATCCACAACAGACTGCATACTTGCCCCTCTTTCCAAAACTCTTGCATTCACCTCCCTAACAACCCCATCCATAAGCAAATTAAACAACCATGGAGACATCACACACCCCTGCCGCAAACCTACATTCACTGAGAACCAATCACTTTCCTCTCTTCCTACACGTACACAGGCCTTACATCCTCGATAAAAACTTTTCACTGCTTCTAACAACTTGCCTCCCACACCATATATTCTTAAAACCTTCCACAGAGCATCCCTATCAACTCTATCATATGCCTTCTCCAGATCCATAAATGCTACATACAAATCCATTTGTTTTTCTAAGTATTTCTCACATAAATTCTTCAAAGCAAACACCTGATCCACACATCCTCTACCACTTCTGAAACCACACTGCTCTTCCCCAATCTGATGCTCTGTACACGCCTTCACCCTCTCATTCCGTACCCTCCCATATAATTTACCAGGAATACTCAACAAACTTATACCTCTGTAATTTGAGCACTCACTCTTATCCCCTTTGCCTTTGTACAGTGGCACTATGCACGCATTCCGCCAATCCTCACGCACCTCACCATGAATCATACATACATTAAATAACCTTACCAACCAGTCAACAATACAGTCACCCCCTTTTTTAATAAATTCCACTGCAATACCATCCAAACCTGCTGCTTTGCTGGCTTTCATCTTCCGCAAAGCTTTTACTACCTCTTCTCTGTTTACCAAATCCCCTAACCCTCTCACTTTGCACACCACCTTGACCAAAACACCCTATATCTGCCACTCTATCATCAAACACATTCAACAAACCTTCAAAATACTCACTCCATCTCCTTCTCACATCACCACTACTTGTTATCACCTCCCCATTAACCCCCTTCACTGAAGTTCCCATTTGCTCCCTTGTCTTACGCACTTTATTTACCTCCTTCCAAAACATCTTTTTATTCTCCCTAAAATTTAATGATACTCTCTCACCCCAACTCTCATTTGCCCTCTTTTTCACCTCTTGCACCTTTCTCTTGACCTCCTGCCTCTTTCTTTTATACATCTCCCACTCATTTGCATTTTTTCCCTGCAAAAATCGTCCAAATGCCTCTCTCTTCTCTTTCACTAATAATCTTACTTCTTCATCCCACCACTCACTACCTTTTCTAATTAACCCACCTCCCACGCTTCTCAAGCTACAAGCATCTTTTGCGCAAGCCATCACTGCTTCCCTAAATACATCCCATTCCTCCCCCACTCCCCTTACCTCCTTTGTTCTCAACTTTTTCCATTCTGTACTCAGTCTCTCCTGGTACTTCCTCACACAAGTCTCCTTCCCAAGCTCACTTACTCTCACCACTCTCTTCACCCCAACATTCTCTCTTTTCTGAAACCCCCCACAAATCTTCACCTTCGCCTCCACAAGATAATGATCAGACATACCTCCAGTTGCACCTCTCAGCACATTAACATCCAAAAGTCTATATATATATATATATATATATATATATATATATATATATATATATATATATATATATTATTATTATCATTATTATTATTATTATTATTTTGCTTTGTCGCTGTCTCCCGCGTTAGCGAGGTAGCGCAAGGAAACAGACGAAAGAATGGCCCAACCCGCCCACATACACATGTATATACATACACGTCCACACACGCAAATATACATACCTATACATCTCAATGTACACATATATATACACACACAGACATATACATATATACACATGTACATAATTCATACTGTCTGCCTTTATTTGTTCCCATCGCCACCTCGCCACACATGGAATAACAACCCCCTCCCCCCTCATGTGTGCGAGGTAGCGCTAGGAAAGACAACAAATGCCCCATTCGTTCACACTCAGTCTCTAGCTGTCATGTAATAATGCACCGGAACCACAGCTCCCTTTCTACATCCAGGCCCCACACACTTTCCATGGTTTACCCCAGACGCTTCACATGCCCTGGTTCAATCCATTGACAGAACGTCGACCCCGGTATACCACATCGTTCCAATTCACTCTATTCCTTGCACGCCTTTCACCCTCCTGCATGTTCAGGCCCCGATCACTCAATATCTTTTTCACTCCATCTTTCCAACTCCAATTTGGTCTCCCACTTCTCGTTCCCTCCATCTCTGACACATATATCCTCTTGGTCAATCTTTCCCCACTCATTCTCTCCATGTGATCAAACCATTTCAAAACACCCTCTTCTGCTCTCTCAACCACACTCTTTTTATTTCCACACATCTCTCTCACCCTTACATTACTTACTCGATCAAACCACCTCACACCACATATTGTCCTCAAACATCTCATTTCCAGCACATCCACCCTCCTGCGCGCAACTCTATCCATAGCCCACGCCTCGCAACTATACAACATTGTTGGAACCACTATTCCTTCAAACATACCCATTTTTGCTTTCCGAGATAATGTTCTAGACTTCCAAACATTCTTCAAGGCTCCCAGGATTTTCGCCCCCTCCCCCACCCTATGATTCACTTCCGCTTCCATGGTTCCATCCGCTGCCAGATCCACTCCTAGATATCTAAAACACTTTACTTCTTCCAGTTTTTCTCCATTCAAACTTACCTCCCAATTGACTTGACCCTCAACCCTACTGTACCTAATAACCTTGCTCTTATTCACATTTACTCTTAACTTTCTTCTTTCACACACTTTACCAAACTCAGTCACCAGCTTCTGCAGTTTCTTACATGAATCAGCCACCAGCGCTGTATCATCAGCGAACAACAACTGACTCACTTCCCAAGCTCTCTCATCCACAACAGACTGCATACTTGCCCCTCTTTCCAAAACTCTTGCATTCACCTCCCTAACAACCCCATCCATAAGCAAATTAAACAACCATGGAGACATCACACACCCCTGCCGCAAACCTACATTCACTGAGAACCAATCACTTTCCTCTCTTCCTACACGTACACAGGCCTTACATCCTCGATAAAAACTTTTCACTGCTTCTAACAACTTGCCTCCCACACCATATATTCTTAAAACCTTCCACAGAGCATCCCTATCAACTCTATCATATGCCTTCTCCAGATCCATAAATGCTACATACAAATCCATTTGTTTTTCTAAGTATTTCTCACATAAATTCTTCAAAGCAAACACCTGATCCACACATCCTCTACCACTTCTGAAACCACACTGCTCTTCCCCAATCTGATGCTCTGTACACGCCTTCACCCTCTCATTCCGTACCCTCCCATATAATTTACCAGGAATACTCAACAAACTTATACCTCTGTAATTTGAGCACTCACTCTTATCCCCTTTGCCTTTGTACAGTGGCACTATGCACGCATTCCGCCAATCCTCACGCACCTCACCATGAATCATACATACATTAAATAACCTTACCAACCAGTCAACAATACAGTCACCCCCTTTTTTAATAAATTCCACTGCAATACCATCCAAACCTGCTGCTTTGCTGGCTTTCATCTTCCGCAAAGCTTTTACTACCTCTTCTCTGTTTACCAAATCCCCTAACCCTCTCACTTTGCACACCACCTTGACCAAAACACCCTATATCTGCCACTCTATCATCAAACACATTCAACAAACCTTCAAAATACTCACTCCATCTCCTTCTCACATCACCACTACTTGTTATCACCTCCCCATTAACCCCCTTCACTGAAGTTCCCATTTGCTCCCTTGTCTTACGCACTTTATTTACCTCCTTCCAAAACATCTTTTTATTCTCCCTAAAATTTAATGATACTCTCTCACCCCAACTCTCATTTGCCCTCTTTTTCACCTCTTGCACCTTTCTCTTGACCTCCTGCCTCTTTCTTTTATACATCTCCCACTCATTTGCATTTTTTCCCTGCAAAAATCGTCCAAATGCCTCTCTCTTCTCTTTCACTAATAATCTTACTTCTTCATCCCACCACTCACTACCTTTTCTAATCAACCCACCTCCCACGCTTCTCAAGCTACAAGCATCTTTTGCGCAAGCCATCACTGCTTCCCTAAATACATCCCATTCCTCCCCCACTCCCCTTACCTCCTTTGTTCTCAACTTTTTCCATTCTGTACTCAGTCTCTCCTGGTACTTCCTCACACAAGTCTCCTTCCCAAGCTCACTTACTCTCACCACTCTCTTCACCCCAACATTCTCTCTTTTCTGAAACCCCCCACAAATCTTCACCTTCGCCTCCACAAGATAATGATCAGACATACCTCCAGTTGCACCTCTCAGCACATTAACATCCAAAAGTCTATATATATATATATATATATATATATATATATATATATATATATATATATATATATATATATATATATATATATATATATATATATTTATTTTTTATTTATTTTGCTTTGTCGCTGTCTCCCGCGTTAGCGAGGTAGCGCAAGGAAACAGACGAAAGAATGGCCCAACCCGCCCACATACACATGTATATACATACACGTCCACACATGTAAATATACATACCTATACATCTCAATGTACACATATATATACACACACAGACATATACATATATACACATGTACATAATTCATACTGTCTGCCATTATTTGTTCCCATCGCTACCTCGCCACACATGGAATAACAACCCCCTCCCCCCTCATGTATGCGAGGTAGCGCTAGGAAAAGACAACAAAGGCCCCATTCGTTCACACTCAGTCTCTAGCTGTCATGTAATAATGCACCGGAACCACAGCTCCTTTTCCACATCCAGGCCCCACACACTTTCCATGGTTTACCCCAGACGCTTCACATGCCCTGGTTCAATCCATTGACAGCACGTCGACCCCGGTATACCATATCGTTCCAATTCACTCTATTCCTTGCACGCCTTTCACCCTCCTGCATGTTCAGGCCCCGATCACTCAAAATCTTTTTCACTCCATTTTTCCACCTCCAATTTGGTCTCCCACTTCTCTTCGTTCCCTCCACCTCTGACACGTATATCCTCTTGGTCAATCTTTCCTCACTCATTCTCTCCATGTGACCAAACCATTTCAAAACAACCTCTTCTGCTCTCTCAACCACACTCTTTTTATTTCCACACATCTCTCTTACCCTTACATTACTCACTCGATCAAACCACCTCACACCACATATTGTCCTCAAACATCTCATTTCCAGCACATCCACCCTCCTGCGCACAACTCTATCCATAGCCCACGCCTCGCAACCATACAACATTGTTGGAACCACTATTCCTTCAAACATACCCATTTTTGCTTTCCGAGATAATGTTCTCGACTTCCAAACATTCTTCAAGGCTCCCAAAATTTTCGCCCCCTCCCCCACCCTATGATTCACTTCCGCTTCCATGGTTCCATCCGCTGCCAGATCCACTCCCAGATATCTAAAACACTTTACTTCTTCCAGTTTTTCTCCATTCAAACTTACCTCCCAATTGACTTGACCCTCAACCCTACTGTACCTAATAACCTTGCTCTTATTCACATTCACTCTTAACTTTCTTCTCTTACACACTTTCACTGCTTCTAACAACTTGCCTCCCACACCATATATTCTTAGTACCTTCCACAGAGCACCTCTATCAACTCTATCATATGCCTTCTCCAGATCCATAAATGCTACATACAAATCCATTTGTTTTTCTAAGTATTTCTCACATAAATTCTTCAAAGCAAACACCTGATCCACACATCCTCTACCACCTCTGAAACCACACTGCTCTTCCCCAATCTGATGCTCTGTACATGCCTTCACCCTCTCAATCAATACCCTCCCATATAATTTACCAGGAATACTCAACAAACTTATACCTCTGTAATTAGAGCACTCACTCTTATCCCCTTTGCCTTTGTACAATGGCACTATGCAAGCATTCCGCCAATCCTCACGCACCTCACCATGAATCATACATACATTAGATAACCTTACCAACCAGTCAACAATACAGTCACCCCCTTTTTTAATAAATTCCACTGCAATACCATCCAAACCTGCTGCCTTGCCGGCTTTCATCTTCCGTAAAGCTTTTACTACCTCTTCTCTATTCACCAAATCATTTTCCTTAACCCTCTCACTTTGCACACCACCTCGACCAAGACACCCTATATCTGCCATTCTATCATCAAACACATTCAACAAACCTTCAAAATACTCACTCCATCTCCTTCTCACATCACCACTACTTGTTGTCACCTCCCCATTAACCCCCTTCACTGAAGTTCCCATTTGCTCCCTTGTCATACGCACTTTATTTACCTCCTTCCAGAACATCTTTTTATTCTCCCTGAAATTTAATGATACTCTCTCACCCCAACTCTCATTTGCCCTCTTTTTCACCTCTTACACCTTTCTCTTGACCTCCTGCCTCTTTCTTTTATACCTCTCCCACTCATTTGCATTTTTTCCCTGCAATTATCGTCCAAATGCCTCTCTTCTCTTTCACTAATAATCTTACTTCTTCATCCCACCACTCACTACCCCTTCTAATCAACCCACCTCCCACGCTTCTCATGCCACAAGCATCTTTTGCGCAATCCATCACTGCTTCCCTAGATACATCCCATTCCTCCCCCACTCCCCTTACCTCCTTTGTTCTCACCTTTTTCCATTCTGTACTCAGTCTCTCCTGGTACTTCTTCACACAATTCTCCTACCCAAGCTCACTTACTCTCACCACTCTCTTCACCCCAACATTCTCTCTTTTTTTCTGAAAACCCCCACAAATCTTCACCTTCGCCTCCACAAGATAATGATCAGACATCCCTCCAGTTGCACCTCTCAGCACATTAACATCCAAAAGTCTCTCATTCGTGCGTCTATCAATTAACACGTAATCCAATAACGCTCTCTGGCCATCTATCCTACTTACATACGTATACTTATGTATATCTCGCTTTTTAAACCAGGTATTCCCAATCACCAGTCCTTTTTCAGCACATAAATCTACAAGCTCTTCACCATTTCCATTTACAACACTGAAAACTCCATGTATACAAATTATTCCCTGAACTGCCACATTACTCACCTTTGCATTCAAATCGCCCATTACTATAACCCGGTCTTGTGCATAAAAACCACTAACACACTCATTCAGCTGCTCCCAAAACACTTGCCTCTCATGAACTTTCTTCTCATGCCCAGGTGCATATGTACCAATAATCACCCATCTCTCTCTCTCTCTCTCTCTCTCTCTCTCTCTCTCTCTCTCTCTCTCTCTCTCTCTCTCTCTCTCTCTCTCTATATATATATATATATATATATATATATATATATATATATATATATATATATCTGGGGATGGGGGAGAAAGAATACTTCCCACGCATTCCCCGCGTGTCGTAGAAGGCGACTAAAGGGGACGGGAGCGGGTGATTTGAAACCCTCCCCTCCTTGTATTCTAACCTTCTAAAAGGGGAAACAGAAGGAGTCACGCGGCGAGTGTTCATCCTCCTCGAAGGCTCAGATTGGGATGTCTAAATGTGTGTGGATGTAACCAAGATGAGAAAAAAGGAGAGATAGGTAGTATGTTTGAGGAAAGGAACCTGGATGTTTTGGGTCTGAGTGAAATGAAGCTCAAGGATAAAGGGGAAGAGTTGTTTGGAAATGTTTTGGGAGTAAAGCCAGGGGTTGGTGAGAGGACAAGAGCAAAGGAAGGAGTAGCACTACTCCTGAAACAGGAGTTGTTGGAGTATGTGATAGAGTGTAAGAAAATAAACTCTAGATTGATATGGGTAAAACTGAAACTGGATGGAGAGAGATGGGTGATTATTGTGGCCTATGCACCTGGGCATGAGAAGAAAGATCATGAGAGGCAAGTGTTTTGGGAGCAGCTGTGTAAGTGTGTTAGTAGTTTTGATGCATGAGACAGGGTTATAGTGATGTGTAATTTGAATGCAAAGGTGAGTAATGTGGTAGTTGGGGGAATGATTGGTATACATGGGGTGTTCACTGTTGTAAATGGAAATGGTGAAGAGCTTGTAGATTTATGTGCTGAAAAAGGACTGGTGATTGGGAATACCTGGTTTAAAAAAAGAGATATACATAAGTATACGTATGTAAATAGGAGAGATGGCCAGAGAGCGTCATTGGATTACGTGTTAATTGATAGGCGCGTGAAAGAGAGACTTTTGGATGTTAATGTGCTGAGAGATGCAACTGGAGGGATGTCTGATCATTATCTTGTGGAGGCGAAGGTGAAGATTTGTAGAGGTTTTCAGAAAAGAAGAGAGAATGTTGGGGTGAAGAGAGTGGTGAGAGTAAGTGAGTTTGGGAAGGATACTTGTGTGAAGAATTACCACGAGAGACTGAGTGCAGAATGGAAAAAGGTGAGAGCAAAGGGCATAAGGGGGGTGGGGGAGGAATGGGATGTATATAGGGAGGCAGTGATGGCTTGCGCAAAAGATGCTTGTGGCATGAGAAGCGTGGGAGGTGGGCAGATTAGAAAGGGTAGTGAGTAGTGGGATGAAGAAGTAAGATTATTGGTGAAAGGGAAGAGAGAGGCATTTGGACGAGTTTTACATGGAAATGGTGCAAATGACTGGGAGATGTATAAAAGATAGAGGCAGGAAGTTAAGAGAAAGGTGCAAGAGGTGAAAAAGAGGGCAAATGAGAGACAAGAGAACAAATGGAAACTTCGGTGAAGGGGGCTATTTGGGAGGTAATAACAAGTGGTGATGTATGAAGATGGAGTGAGTATTTTGAAGGTTTGTTGAATGTGTTAGATCATAGAGTGGCAGATATAGGGTGTTTTGGTCGAGGTGGTGTGCGAAGTGAGAGGGTTAGGGAGAATGATTTGGTAAACAGAGAGGAGGTAGTGAAAGCCTTGCAGAAGATGAAAACTGGCAAGGCGGCGGGTTTGGATGGTATTGCAGTAGAATATATTAAAAAAAGGGGGTGACTGTGTTGTTGACTGGTTGGTGAGGATATTCACTGTATGTATGGCTCATGGTGAAGTGCCTGAGGATTGGCGGAATGCTTGCATAGTGCCATTGTACAAAGGCAAATGGGATAAAGGTGAGTGTTCAAATTACAGAGTATTCCTGGGAGATTATATGGGAGGGTATTGAGTGAGAGGGTGAAGGCGTGTACAGAACATCAGATTGGAGAAGAGCAGTGTGGTTTCAGAAGTGGTAGAGGATGTGTGGATCAGGTGTTTACTTTGGAGAATGTATGTGACAAATACTTAGAAAAACGGATGGATTTGTATGTAGCATTTGTGGATCTGGAGAATTCATATGATAGAGTTGATAGAGATGCTCTGTGGAAGGTATTTGGAGTATATGGTGTGGGAGGCAAGTTGCTGGAAGCAGTGATAAGTTTTTATCGAGGATGTGAGGCATGTGTACGAGTCGGAAGAGAGGAAAGTGACTGGTTCTCAGTAAATGCCGGTTTGCGGCAGGGGTGCGTGATGTCTCCATGGTTGTTTAATTTGTTTATGGATGGGGTTGTTAGGGAGGTGAATGCAAGAATTTTGGAGAGAGGGGCAAGTATGCAGTGTTTTGTGGATGAGAGAGTTTGGGAAGTGAGTCAGTTGTTGTTCGCTGATGATACAGCACTGGTGGCTGATTCGGGTGAGAAACTGCAAAAGCTGGTGACTGAGTTTGGAAAAGTGTGTAAAAGAAGAAAACTGAGAGTAAATGTGACTAAGAACTAGATTATTAGGTACAGTAGGGTTTAGGAACAAGTCAATTGGGAGGTAAGTTTGAATGGAGAAAGATTGGAGGAAGTGAAGTGTTTTAGATATCTGGAAGCGGTTAGTGAGTCACAGGGTGGGGGAGGGGGCGAAAGTTCTGGAAGCGTTGAAAAATGTGTGGAAGGCGAGAACATTATCTCGGAAAGCAAAAATGGGTATGTTTGAAGGAATAGTGGTTCCGAGAATGTTATATGGTTGCGAGGCGTGTGCTATAGATAGGGTTGTGCGGAGGAGGGTGGATGTGTTGAAAATGAGATGTTTGAGGACAATATGTGGTGTGAGGTGGTTTGATCGAGTAAGTAATGAAAGGGTAAGAGAGATGTGTGGTAATAAAAAGAGTGTGGTTGAGAGAGCAGAAGAGGGTGTATTGAAATGGTTTGGTCACATGGAGGGAATGAGTGAGGAAAGATTGACAAAGAGGACGTATGTGTTAGAGGTAGAGGGAACGAGGAGAAGTGGGAGACCAAATTGAGGTGGAAGGATGGAGTGAAAAAGATTTTGAGTGATCGGGGCCTGAACGTGCAGGAGGGTGAAAGGCCTGCAAGGAATAGAGTGAATTGTGGTATACCGGGGTCGACGTGCTGTCAGTGGATTGAACCAGGGCATGTTAAGTGTCTTGGGTAAACAATGGAAAATTTTGTGGGGCCTGGATGTGGAATGGGAGCTGTGGTTTCGGTGCATTATACATGACAGCTAGAGACTGAGTGTGAACGAATGTGGCCTTTGTTGTCTTTACCTCGCGCGACCTCGCGCGTATCCGGGGAGAGGGGGTTGTCTTTTCATGTGTGGCGGGGTGGCGACGGTTATGAATAAAGGCAGCAAGTATGGATTATGTACATGTGTATAGATGTATATGTCTGTGTATGTATATATATGTATACGTTGAAATGTAAAGGTATGTATAAGTACGTGGGTGGACATGTGTGTATATACATGTGTATTTGGGTGGGTTGGGCCATTCTTTCGTCTGTTTCCTTGCGCTACCTCACTAACGCGGGAGACAGCGACAAAGTATAATAACTAAATAGATATTTTTTATTACAAATAAATAAATTGATATTATTTTTATTATACTTTGTCGTTGTCTCCCGCGTTAGCGAGGTAGCGCAAGGAAACACAAAATGATCTCGTCACCACCTCGCCACACATGAAATGACAACCCCCTCCCCCCGCGAGGTAGCGCTAGGAAAAGACAACAAAGTCCATATTCGTTCACACTCAAGTCTCTAGCTGTCATTTATAATGCAGCGACACCACAGCTCCCTTTCCACATCCAGGTCCCATATATATATATATATATATATATATATATATATATATATATATATATATATATATATATATATATATATATATGTGTGTGTGTGTGTGTGTGTGTGTGTGTGTGTGTGTGTGTATTGGAAAGGATCACAATTTTGCGCGTGATCAAGATCCCTGCATGAATATTTATAACGAACATCATTCGATCATAATGGGAAGCTTTACTGTGATATCTAAGGGGTGGAGGTGGGGGATCCATTTCCAGTAGCTCTGAGTGCAGACTGTAACTAAATTTGTATGATAGCGCCTTCATGCTCACGGCGAGAACATACTGGATTTAATTTTTCGCCACAAAGGAAGATCTCGTTAATAATGTTGAAGGTGGGAAAAAATAATGCTACGACTGATCACCAACTTTTATCACTGCATATAATGTTGGTCAATATGAGTCGCGAAAGAGCACCAGATTTTAGACTTGCAAATCTTAATTTCATTGCCCTTGACAGACGACTTTGTGACCTTATCGTGAATGAAACAAGCACGTGTACCTTGGAAAAGTTTAAATAAAACTTTCAAAACAGTGGAAGGAACGTAAGTGATAATGCGTAGTAGACATTGTTTCCAAAATGAAGACAGAATGGTGAAACGATGAAACAGACGGTGCCTGTTATCTAAGAAAGTAGCACTTAGGAAACTCAAGGAGACCTGCGACCATCATGATGAAATTAGTTACCTACAGAGGGAAATTGCGACTTACCCGGTATGAAGTGCGTATTGCTGAAAATAGCAAAAGAAACCCGAAAAAGTTTTAAAGTTATGTCAGAAGCTTATATTACAGAAGGCAATGACTTGTTTCAAGGCAACGAAGCCTTAGAAAAGTTCTTTTTTTTTTCGTCTGTACTTACAAAGAAGACACATGTCCCGAATCCAGATCCATTGCTAATAAGGAAAAACAATCTGTAACATACAGATGTAAAGGTTAAAGATATACTATCAGCAATGAACGGAAAGTTAAACTTTTTTTTTTCCAAGGACACTAAAAGAAGTGAAAATGAGATGTTCAATAAGTCTTTTGCTACAGGAAAAGTTCTAGAGGAAAGGATGTTTGCCAGTGTAACACGGATATTGAAAAAAAAAAAATAAGTGTCCGGAAATCATAGTCAAATTTACTTAACGTTTGTAATAGGAAAACTTATGGAAACCATCATTTGGGACAAACTGTTAACCATCTAGAAGACGAAAAGTAAACTAAAGATTCTCATCATGTCTTCCACGAAATGGCTCAAGTGTGACAAAATCTGATATAGACAGTATGAAAAGAGAATTATTCCTAGACATAGAAACAAGTCATATGAAATCCAGCCAAACGACTTAAACTTATTCAGCTTAGAAAAGGGAAGGTTAAAAGATTTAATACGGGTATTGAAAATTATCAAAGGCTTTGATAATAACAATCTAAACAGATACTGAAAACTTGATTATACTTGCAGTAATGGATATAAAGTCGTAGACTAACGTCTTACCTCCAGTGAGACAAAGTGTTTTTTCTTCAACAGGATTGTTAACATATGGAGTGATTTACCAATTAGAGTGATGAAAGCAGCATCATAGACACATTTAAGAATAGACTTGATAAACAGTTCGCTTTAGGGCCATGACTCACGTTACGCCTACTTAGTTACATGAAAAATCTGCAAGTTTTTCTCTGAAACATTTTTACTCTTACCACACTAATATGTTAGTTTCTGACATTTATATCACAAACAACCTCGAAAGGATCCAATGGTCTGTTGCTGTTTGAATTTCTCTGCAATCCTTTGTATTACAATGTTTGTATCACCAACACATCGCTTGTCACCGGCAGCATAACATGTCACCATAAGCATAAATTGCTACTTGTTGCATTAATCGTCACCAGCAGATGAACTTGTCAGTGGCAACATAACTTGATATCAGGATCTTTTTTCTCTTTTTAACCAGCTGCATAACTCGTAACCAGCAACACTGATTTTCGTTTGCAGCATCACTTGTCACCAGCAGCATTATCTGTCCCTTTGCAGAATCACTTATAAGCAGCATGAATTATCACAGAAGTATAACTTTTCACTTGTAATACAGCTTGTCACTAGCAGTATAACTTATCACTTATCGTATTGCCACCGGTATGAAAGATTGTCACAGGAGCATAACTTGTCACTTGCAGTATTGTCACCAACAGCATAACTTGTCACTTGCAGTGTTGTCACCAACAGCATAACTTGTCACTTGCAGTATTGTCACCAACAGCATAACTTGTCTCCGGCATTATGATACGTCACTTACATCATAGATTCTAACCAGGAACATAACTTGTCACAATCACCATAGCTTGTGACTAGAAATAAAATTCGTCATATCCGCCGTCAATTGTCACACGCAACAGAACTTTTCAATAGCAGCATATCTCGAATTAGTATCACTAACGCATGTCACCAGTTCCATATCTTGTCATTGGATCCATAAATTATTTCACCAGTGATGTGACTAGTGACAGCATAATGTGTCATCTTCGTGAATCATATCACCAATAGTAAGACTCGTGTCCATAACCTGTCATCAACAGGATAACGTGAACATTATCACAGTGTTACCAACATGTTATTCCGTGTCACCAGGCATATATGTCACCAGCTTCATTATGTCAGTATTTGTGTCACTAAATCGGCATGGAAATGTTCAAATTATCAACGCTTTTGGCGGTAAAGCAAAGAAAGAAATGAAAATCAATATGGAAAGTCGCAGGGAATGAAATCTGGAAAGCAAAAAGTACTGAGCTGTAGATATACCTCACAGTGAACTCGGACCAATGCTCGGTTTTAACTCCAATTATTAACGTGTAAGCTCATATCACACCTGCTTTCTTTCGTGTTTGATAAAGTCCCATTATCTAGAGTTGTTATTCTTTGTTCGTTATGCTGCTTAAGATAATAATTTTGAGGTTTTATTTACTGGAATGTGTGTCACGTACTTAAATAGATATCAAACACTAAATAGTTTAAGCGCTGTTATGTAAATGACAAGGGATTAATTTCACATGATTACATTTGAATTAATTTAAGAATGTTTAGTGATATGACTGGAAATACCTAAAACGCACTTCTGGATGTAATGAAAATATTCAAGTTACACAAATTTCTAAGGACGAATATCGAGCCATAGAATAGAAACATGATTAAAAATGTTTAAAACACTATCATAAACAGGTATTTCATATCATAACCTAAGTATGTCTTGTACAAATCGTCTCACATATGTGCAGGTAAAAAAAAGAGGAAATACATGAACATCATCGGTGCCTGGGTTTGTGCATGATTTTGTAAAGGTCATTTACCCTGGGATAAGCTACAGGAGGCATGACTGGCGCACGGATCCTGCTGCCTCTCGCCAGGGACTTTGGCCTCAGTTCAGTTACCCCACCCTGGAAGCGTTTTCTATGATACTGCTTTAATTTTGGACATGCAAATTAAGAAAATACAAGTATAGTACTTACAAAATGTACTAACAGTTCTATGTAAACTAAAATTGTGGATGACCCCCAAGGATTATTTGGAGACGGAGAAGAGAGAAAAAAAAAATGTCATAAGTGTCAGTGATCCCCAACAGATGTCGCCACCTCATTAGTAAACATGGCGCAGTGAAAGGTGGTGGCTACTGTGATTTGTGTGGGATATCCCGATATTTTACGACGCTAGAGTTGATATATAGGAGTGCACTGCATATATAAAGGAACTGGCGAAAGGTGAGTTTTTATTTTTCTTAATGACGGTTAGTCAGCAAATAGTTTCGACATCCTAATATGGTAGTAGGAAGTAAAGAACTGGTCCTTTTTTCTCCAAGATCTGGCCAGTCCCAAATAATCGGCCTGCCATATAGTGTAAAATTTTTATTGATATTCTTTATCCTCCAGTTGCGAGTATTGGATGTGTTTACATTAGAATGAATTGCCTTAATGGCTTGAGAAATGTGTGTAATGAGAGGTAGAACATTTATTTGTATGGCCAACATCTTATCTGACAGCTTATTTTTTATAGTCATGGCAGTTTGTTTTGTGTATACCGGTGCATTGAAATGAGTTAAGAGTTGATATATAGAATGGTTGTTTTGTCCTCCGGAAGTTAACATGAAACTGTTCAGAAGTGGTAGGTGTGGTCACCATCCCATATTACCCATTAGTAATTTTAGTGTATGTTTTGTCATCTCACAGTTGTTCTGGTGACAGCTGTTCACTTTCCTCGTGCCATTTCATTTAGGGATTTATTATCTTGTCGAAGAAGTCAGCAAGATTCCCACAAAATTGAAGTAAGAAGCAATTCTGAGAAAGATAATGTTCATTAGGGTGGGTTGAATTCTTGAATATTTCCATCAAAATATGGAGTTCGCCAATTTTGACGTAACGGAACTTCACATACCTTAACCAAATCTAATTTAGCTTATGTGAACCTACGTTAACCCAAATTATCCTTATATATTTTGAACTAATCAAACCATTTTTTTTTTTCACTTCAGTGATGTAGCCTTACTAATTAGAATCACATGGAATTTCTTGTGTAATGTTAGCATTTATTGTGAAGAATGAATTATGTCAAGGGTAGTGGGATTGGGATTGTTTTTCTGTACACTACAGCGATAAATACTGGGTAGTCAGTTGTGGGAATAACGCTGATGATGAGGAAAAATGTGGGTTTGATTACTGAGCAGGTGAAATGCTTGTAAAAATCATTAGAATATTAGTAAACTCTCCGTATATCCCCAGCGACCCTAGTCTATTGTATATTTTTTGTATTATTAAAAAGATTTATAATTTTTGACCCCCTGCTTACTTCCGATTACTTCCATTGGCAGGAAGCGAATGCACTCAGTTTGCAAGCCTCCTAGTTCCTTATTATAGAATGGGACAGAACAGTTTTTTTGAATAACTTTGATTATAGATTTAATTTGGTAAAGTTAAGAGCTTTCTTAGGCTTTGTTTATTTCAGGATGTTTTTCACGTACTTTCATAGTAATCAACTGCAGAAATTGACTTAGAGCATTTGTTATTGTTGGAAAGAGTGACAAGTGTGTCTTAAATTGCCAGACTCAGGGAAGGTGAAGACTGGAATGTGTTAGAGTATAGTAGTCACAGTGGTGTTTTATGGAAGTAAGGCTTGGGCTTTAGATGAGAATGTACAGAAGAGAGTGGCTGTGCTGGAATATTTAAGGACAATATGCTGTATGAGGAAGGTTGATTAAGAAATGATAGGGTAAGATAGTGATTTGGTGATATGAAGACTGTGGGTGAGGGAGCTGAAGAGGGCAAACTTTAATGGTTTGGATATAGTGAGAGAATTAGTTAGGAGAGGTTGAGAAAGAGGATACATGTGTCAGAAGTGCTGGGAACAAAGTGAAGGGGGACACTGAATTGGAAATGGAAAGGTGGAGTGAATAAGGAATTTGAGTGCTTGGGGCTTGAACGTTCAAGATAAAGTAAGGGATCCATGTGATACAATGAATTGGAGCTATGTGGTACATAATTATGTAGTCATTGTACTAAACTGGAACACATGGAGCAGCCGGGGAAACCATGGAAAAGTCCCATATGGGGCTTGATTGTGGATAGGGGCCTGTGGTTCCAGTACATTACAATGACAACTAAAGAATGGATGTAAGAATATAAGGCTATTTCTTCATTTATTCCTAGCGGCCTACCTTGCTGATGCAGGAAACAGCAGAAAAGTGTAAAGATAGAAGAAATATATCAGTCATGCTCCCCTGGTCTTGAGTAATTCTCCCCAGTAATTCCTACCACTCAGTAAAGAATTCTGTTAGATTGCATAATACCAGTACAGTACACCAGTACCCCTAAGTGCTGATAGTGCTTTATCCAACACAACCTTTCCTATCGTAACCTGCATTATTTGACTTTTTATTTTCTCTTTTATATTATTCGATTTTGTTTTGATTTTTAAGGCAAAGGAAACCAATCTAATCCAGATAGTTTATTTTGTATAGAAAAATAGACATTTTCACAATTCAGACCAGAGATTTTTGAAAATCTTGATGGTTGCAGCTTCTTCTCTTCCATATAATGGTTGGTTGATTTAAAAATAAAGTGGCTAAGGAAAGGAAATGATTGCAGTACCATTGTAATTCCTTGGATTCATTAACAAAGAGTTTGAGGATGTTGATTGTAAGGTGATTCAGTAATGTTTTTCTTTTTTCTTTGATATTTGTCCACCAGTTCCTGCTTTAGCAAGTTAGTGTCAAGAACAGATTATGAGAGGAATCATTCACTCATATCCATTCTCTAGCTGTCATGTGCAGTGCATCAAAATAACTCCCTGTCCACACCCACAACCAGGCCCCCTCAGACCGTTCCTTGGTTTCCCCTGGCTGCTTCACATGCCCCAGTTTAGTTCATTGACAGCACTTTGCCCCCTGTATACCACATCATTCCAATTCACTTGATCCTGTACACAATTTTCACTATCCTGGATGTTCAGGCTTCAACTACTAAAAATTATTTTCACTTCAACCTCCCATCTTCGGTTTGGTCGTCCCCTTCTCCATTTAGTATTATTTATCATAAAATTGAAGGTACACATGTGATGGCTGAACATGTTTAGGATTTTTATGTTTTGACATAGTTGGTATTTTTGTTTTGACAGAGTTGGGATTTTTTATGTACTACATTAATGGAATTACATTAGGTTTTCATTATGACAACAGTTCTGGTTGAATCTTGATTGGCAGGTAAAAAATATCAACAAGGGTCATAGCAATAGCTTTATGTAGTATATAATGAAAAAATTACAGTAATTGGTTAGAAAATTCATTATATGCTTGCAGTTTGAAATGGCTGATGCATAGTCAGTTATCCTGGTTAAAGTGTTAGATGAAATGGGCTCTCAGGGACAAAGTGGGAATTGATGTGCTTATATTATAGACTGATTGCAGTTAGACTTGACTTACATTATGTTTATATTGCTCAGTGTTAGTTTGATGTTATGACAGGTTTCACAAAACCCAGTCAATGCTAAGGTTTACATTATTATGAAATGATATTGTGTAGAACTAGTAACCAAATCTTGGTTTGTGTAGGCTGATACTTCATTCAGTCATTTTGTGGGAAGAATTCGTCCCTGTTTTCCCCATTATGACCTGATCTAACTTAAAACAAAACCTACTGTAAGATTTGAAATGTATCTTAAAACCTAACCTAAACCAGAAAGCTAACCTTAATACACATTGCAAATTCTCATGTGAAATCAACTTTGCCTTTTTTTGTGCCTCCTGAAATTGGAAAGCAGTTACAAGTTTTAGTGACACTTCCAATAATATATTCATTTTTAGAATAAATTTACTTGAAAAGTACACAATTCAGAAAATTAGCATTTATTGAGAATCACCTAACTTGTTACCGTTATGATTCTTTGTTATGAATATTACATACTTTTATTATTCTATCTATCTCTGTATCTTTGATGCCTGTTCCTTTTTAGAACTCCCTCATGGGGGTGGCCACAGCAGTAGTCTCCATAACTAGTGAACTCTGGTGCCACTTCTTAGCCTTTATGCCTCACCCTTATCAGGCAGTGTGCACTGGCAGAGGGCAAGTCTAGAGCAGTGTTTGCAGAAGCTCCTACCTAATGTTCCAACTGACAACTGTTTAATACTCCCGTCTAATATTCCTACCTACTACTTGTATTTAATGCTCCTTCCTATATGTTTCTACTTTCTACTATCTATTGTTCGTACTGTTTTATTATTATAAGCGGGTATAGACTAAAAAAAGATGGCAATTACTATTTTATCTGCATGGATACAAATTTTGGTAATGCTTGTATGGATGTCAGATATGTATGGTACATATAAGACAACATTACTGCTCTGTGTTCACCTAACACGTGTACTTTGTAAGCGACATGCACGTAATTTTTTATTAGCAGCAGATCTAGGGGAGGATGAAGTATTATGTCAACCGTATTCGTTCGCTTACGGGCTTATTAGTGCTGTGCAAAGCGTGCAGGGTCAAGAAAGAACCAAACCTTTAAGCAGATGAACAGAAGTCAGTGCCTACTGCGCTTGCTTGCATGGTATTGAAAAATTGTTTCCTTGATGCCATTGTTCAAGAGTAGGTTTAGATCGTCAGCTCAAGAACATTGGCGTCCTCTTCATTTTCAGCCAGCTGGATTGTAGGATTTTACATTAAAAAAATCACTAAAATGTTTTTGTTAATTCCCTTCCGCATGGATCGCTGTGGATTGTCTTATAATTTGTTGTCGTGTCCGCATGTGCTTTATTATGTGGGTGTGATCGCGCCCGCAGGTTACGTGCACTTGTATGCGCTAGGTCGTGGTTCAGGCCTGGGTATATATATGTGTGTGTGTGTGTGCAAAGATTCGCCCTTAATGTAAGCTCGTTCTGTTTTTTTCGGTGTCCTGTTCAAGATTTAAGCAGTTAAAGTAAGGACAGAATTAAAGATTAGTGACTTCATCAGACTGAGATCAGGTTTTTATTTTCAAAGGTTGTGTAAGTATTGTTGTTTGGTTTGGTGCCTTTAAAGTTGCTTATTTGACAGTGGTGAAGTGTATGGCATTCGGGGAATATTCGTAAACATTGCTGGGACAAACTTTAACAGGGTCATTCTGCATCATTTTTATTATTTACTCAGTTGATTTCATGTGTTCTTTACAACGTAAAATTTATCGTGCAATTATAGGTGCGTAGGTTCGAATCCTGGTTGAGCCAGTTGGTCCAGTTAACTCACTGTTCAAGGTCGGTTGATATAATGGGTATCTGGCTTATGTATGCTAGGATATATATATATATATATATATATATATATATATATATATATATATATATATAGAGAGAGAGAGAGAGAGAGAGAGAGAGAGAGAGAGAGAGTCAGAGTCAGAGAGAGAGAGAGAGAGAGCGTTAAAGAGATGACCTTGATTAGGGCATTCAGTTGCCCGTGCCGTCTCAACAGAAAAAGAAAATTTGTCATGTTTATGGAAAATCCAGTTAGAGCTAAGTTTTGACTGTATCATACATTTTAAGCAAATCACATATGCCTATGAATGAAATTAATAAATTTTTTTTTAGTGGAAAGCAACATTATCTGCCAACTTTTTACGATGGCCCATGCATCATTTTCTTTCAACTCCGCCAGAACATTGTGTTGAAAGCTGTAACTTGTAAATGCAGATGTATCTGTTAAACGTTGTTTTATTATAATTATGACGAACTGAACGACAGGATTCATTTAGTGAAGCACTGTGAGCGTTGCTTTATCAGTTTTGATTACTTTGGATGTCTATGTTGTTGCTTTGAAGACAAAAGAAAGTAAGCGAGACGGAGATTAAAGCTAGAAAATTATTGGTGTAAAAACCGTTATATACTTAATATTCTGTGCTGTTTCCGAGCATCCTGCGTGTGTGGATGTATTCGTTTATAACATCTGCTTGTGACAGCTGCGAATTAGACACGTTAAATACTGACATCCAAGATTTCTTCATTGTTTGAATCTCTTATGATTTGCAAATGTTGAAAGCCATTAAATTCTGCACACACACACACACACACGACACACATATATATATATATATATATATATATATATATATATATATATATATATATATATATATATATATATATATATATATATATATATATATTATGAGTAGAGACGTGGTACTTATTACAAGGTTAAATGACAGAGCAGCACGAGTGTGAAGCTGTCCCGTTGTTACGCAAATGATAATCACATTAAACAAAGCCATTGAAGCAGTATGAATCGATAACCTCGTTATATAACCATGTCTTAAAACAGGGCCACAGAGTACGTATCCGTCATGATCTTAATTTGATATTGGTACGTTTAGCGTACCCCTGACGTCGTCAAAGTAGGGATTGAGGGTGCCAAATAGTAAAACTTCATACGTTTGTCAGAATGGTGGTCAAGTGAGCTGACATAACTTGTATGGTGCTCTGCACCCTTGTCATCTCACCACTCGAGTGTGACCTTTAGCCTGCCAAATACAACCAACAACATTGTTATTCCAAAGCTTTTGAGGATGAGAAAGCAGAACGGAGAAATGCACCTTATTCGCAAGGAGCAGTACTATAATCTGATCCATTTGAACTTGGATGCTGGTATAGACCCACTTAATCAAAAGTAATTACCTTGTTGGCTGGTGTCTGTCTCTCGTATTTGTTTGATCCTCATTATAGTTTGTAGTTTATGATTTCAGGGAAATAAGGAAAAAGAAAACATTCTCGTCAGTGATCCCTATATTACTTGAATTGCCCTTTGTCTCTATTATATATGTTTCAGACATCGTTGGCCTAGAGATAGGAAAGGCAGAAAATATTTTCAGACTGAGAGCAAGCGTTTCGTATAGGCTCGTTCACATGTTTTTCCACCCTTCTCCCACAGGCGTAGATGAATTGCAATTTCAGTTTCATTTCATAATGTCTTATGTTTGCTATTTATTATGACGTTATATGAGTTTTTCAAAGCAGGTTTATGTGATGAAGTGTCAGCGTTAAAGATGGGTTGATGCGCGATACGAAAAGTGAGAGCGAGATCTAAAAATTCCTTTAGAGCAGAACCCCAAACGTGACGTCACAGCAAACAGGATGTAGTGGCGGAACCTGGGTGTGCTGGGCGGGGATTTGGCCAACCATTTGTTTACATCTGCGCAACCCCCACCACCACCACCATAGTCCGTATTTATCTCTTACGACTCATCTGACGGTGCATAATTGGTTCTTAGTCTTGAGAGCAGTTTGTCGAGAGCAGACTGTTGTAATTATGAATGAACTTAAATGCACCAGTGCCTCTTGCCTTTGGTTATCCAATCAATGATTGCCGGCCTTGTAAGCTGTATTTTCATTGGCTGTAAGGGCTCATTGATGTTTTTCACCTGTGGGATTAGCTCACCTCGTGTTAGATAACTGGATGACATCCTCTATGAAACCCTAAAACAGTTACCATATATTCTTGATCTTTATAGGAAAATACTTTTAGTAAATTGTTTATGTTAATTTGTGATGTAATTGTTCAGTTTCCCTGCGTATCTTTCATAGTTTTAGAGCAACGCTTACTATGGAAATGATTTTATGTATGAATTTCCCAAGTCACACAATAGCAGCATCTTGCAAGGTGACTATTGTTGGTGCAATTTCCTCAGGATGCCTAGGGGGAGGGGGTGGGAGATGGGGAAAGGAGGGTTGCTTGTTGCATTGTCTAAGCTACACCACATAGTCCCGAGCGCTGCCCTAGACCACTACACCTTGTCACAGCTCACCTCGACTGCCAACTTACTTTTTTCGTCCCCGGCACTATTAGCACGGTCATGAAACAGCACTTGGAGACATTATTATATTCATATACATATGAATCTTGGTTTGTAACGTGATTACAGCGGTAGTTGAGTGTTACAGATGTTTGACTCTGTATTAACATGAGGATTAGGTCTGAAATGACCATCATTACCAGAGAAATGACGACGCGATATCTAAGTAGTGTCAAGGAAGCAGTAGATGTGACCACCAACAACACTAGTGCTACTTGGTTTTACCATCACTGGGATGCCTTTAGGGATGGCAAGATGTCAGGATCTTCGAGGGATTGTTGCTTTGCCTCCAGTACCCACCCTGGTCGTGGAGAAACATACGTCAGCCTTCGGACCTTGATCCTCCACATGAAGCAGGTGAGGCGTCCAACTTTTGTAGATGCAAAAGACAAGGGCTTCGGAGACAAATAAACAGAGTGTAAAACAAGCAGTTCTCAGACTATTTCAGGGAAGCTCGGCGAAGTATCCTTTCGATAAGTATGCAGAATGTATAAGTACATTTTGTATGTTCATGTTATCAGGGTTTTTTGTCAGGTTGTGTGTTAGACTGAGAGGAGGTATATTATGCGAATCATAGTTCCAACAAATATTCATGCATATTTCTGTATAGTTCCAATTTTGGAATGCTTTTCAATCATGGCTTGTGGTCGTATGTGCTGCAATTTATGGGGTATAGGAAAGGCTGAGATATGGTTTTACAAATTATCGGGGGATGTTTCCTACAGATTAGCCAGCAAACTTATTTAAAACATAAAAACTCTGCAGAGGGTCTGTGTGGACTCGATCTGGATGTTTAAACGCCAATAAGTTGCATTATTATGCATTGTGTAAGAAGACATTAACATTGCGGATATTGTTTTAGTACCGTTACCTTTACCTACATTGCATCCGCATACCATCCCTTTTTGTTAGAGTAGTTAATTGTGATGGGTTCTTAAAATTTCCCAAAATATCTGAGGATGTATTAAACGAAAGTACTCACCGTTTTTTTCTTTTTTCTTTCCAGTGGTGATTGTTGCATATATCTCTTCACGGTGAAGGATATATATATATATATATATATATATATATATATATATATATATATATATATATATATATATATATATATATCTTTCATACTATTCGCCATTTCCCGCATTAGCGAGGTAGCGTTAAGAACAGAGGACTGGGCCTTAGAGGGAATATCCTCACCTGGCCCCCTTCTCTGTTCCTTCTTTTGGAAAATTAAAAAAAAACAAAAAACGAGAGGGGAGGATTTCCAGCCACCCGGTCCCTCCCCTTTTAGTCGCCTTCTACGACACGCAGGGAATACGTGGGAAGTATTCTTTCTCCCCTATCCCCAGGGATAATATATATATATATATATATATATATATATATATATATATATATATATATATATATATATATATATATAATTATGTATGTGTGTGTGTGTGTGTGTGTTCGTATGAGTCCACGGGGAAAATGAGACACGATAAGTTCCCAAGTGCACTTTCGTGTAATAATCACATCAGGGGAGACACAAGAGAGAAATAAAAGTCAGTTGATATACATCCAATATGTGTTTGTGTGTGTGTGTGTGTGTGTGTGTAAAAAGGGGGGGCAACACGAGGGTAAACCTCGCCCAGTAACACACAATTAGTAATCACGCAAGAAGTGCATCAACTTACAGGGGGACATGAACAGACATTCATCCCGAACATATGTAAGATAATGAAGATAGGAGAAAGATAAAACTTCAGTATTATTATTATGTGGCAGGAATTAAGCTTCATGATTTTCCCGGCGAAGGTGACGTGGGCGCTGGTATCCTCTCCTAAGCTGTCGCCAGAATCTCACTTCAGGAGAACAGCTAAGGAGATAAACTGTCGACCAGGTAATACTAGAATAGCTTTCAATTAGATATTTCAGGAGAAATATTTAACAAGCTTTTGATATCCTACAAAAGGACAAAACTAGAATATACTTATAAAGTTTGGCCTCCACACCTAAAGCACTGAGAGCAAATAGCAAAAGTCCAGAGGAAGGCAACAAAGATAGTACCAGAACTAAGAGAGCTGAATTACAGGGAATGGCTAGAGGCCTTAAATTTGAGCATCTTGTAAGAGGAGGATCAGGGGTTAACTGATCATAACCTTAAAGTTTTAAAACCAAATTGATGACATAAGTGACCAGTTCTTCGAAAGATGTAGAGACAGCAAACAGAGGACTTGTAAGAAACTTGTTAGATGTAAAAAAGTATTTTTACAGCACAAGAGTGGTGGTAGAATGGAATATGCTGAAAGAGGGCAGCATGGATAAGTTTATAAGGTTGTAAAAATGTCCAAGAGATGGGACCCCATGATTGTAAAACTCTCTCCTTATACAGTACAAATAGTTATTTATGCACACACACTGAGGAATAAAAGATTCTTTTTGTCAAAGGGAACAGAGGCTCCGTATTAGTTTATCATTGGAGTCTTCTCAAGATTGCTTGGAGTCACTAGTGGCAACTGCTGGGCTTTTCTGGCACCATCTACTGTATGTAAATGACTTGCCCAAAGAATTGGAATATTTGCTGATGATGCTAGAGGCCGTGAGGGGAGTCAGAGGTGAACCTGGACAAACTCCAAAGGTTGAATTGTGAATATAAAAAAGCAGGAAATAAACTGTAGCAATCTGTTTGTGAGAGGCTTGGGAATAGATATATCCTCCAGCTTATTGACAGAGACCACATTAGGAATGTAGTCAAGGAGACAAACTTTCTGTAGTTTAAGAGTAACATTCAAATATATGGATAAAGAAATATTTTACAAGCTGTTCATATTCTACTTGGACCAAATCTAGAATATGCTTCTCAAGTTTGGTCACTGCACTTAAAGAAAACCAAAGAACTTATAGAGAAGGTCCAAAGGAGGGTAATGAGGTTGGTAAGCAGTCACAATTATCAGAAGTCAAAAATTTTTCCACCATGGAAGAAAGAAGAGCAAGGAGTGACTTATCACAATCTTTAGTTTGTAAACCTCTTTGATGATGTCATCAGTGAACATTTTTGAAAGGAAGAATGGATAGAATAACCAGAGGCCATCACATGAGAGTAGCAAAGAAACTTGTTAGAAAGAGTATAGAAGTATCTTTGTAATATAAGAATTGAGGATGAATGGAATGATCTAAATGAAGTTGTCAGTGTGGTAGCATATATATATATATATATATATATATATATATATATATATCCTGGGGACAGGGGAGAAAGAATACTTCCCATGTATTTCCTGCGTGTCGTAGAAGGCTACTTAAAGGGGAGGGAGCGGGGGCTGGAAATCCTCCCCTCCCATTTTTAATTTTCCAAAAGAAGGAACAGAGAAGGGGACCACACTGACAACTTCGTCGTTTAGATCATATGTGTGTGGGTGACTGTAACCAAGATGAGAAGAGAGGAGATATAGTTAGTATATTTGAGGAAAGAAATGTGATGTCCTTGCTCTGATGAAAACAAAGCCCAGGGCTTAAGGAGGAGAATGATTTGGATATGTCATAGGAGTAAAGTCAGGGATTGTTGAAAGGGCAAGAGCTAAGGAATGTATAACACAGTTGCTGAAGCAGGAGTTGTGGAAGTGTGTGATGTAGTATAAGGAAGTGAGCTTTAGACTGATGTGTGTAAAAATGAAAATGTATGGTGAGAGAAGTGTGATTATTAGTGCTTATGCACCTAACCATGAGAAGAAAGATCATGAGAGGCAAATGCTTTGGGAGTAGCTGATTGTGTGTGGTGGCAGTTTTGTTGCAATAGACCAGGCAGTAGTGGTGAAAGATTAATATGCATTGGTGATTAATGTTATCAGTTGAGGGTATAGTTAAGGGGCATGGAGTTTTCTGTATTCTGAATGCAAATTGTGAATGGCTTGTGGAGATGCTTGCAGAAAGAGGATTGGTGATTGGGAATACCTGGTTTAGAAAAGAGAACGTAAACAAGTATGTATATGTGAGTAGGGAATATGGTCAACGAGCATTGTTGGAATGCATTCTAATCGATTAGCATGCAAAAGAGATACTTTTAGATATAAATATGCTAGAGGGGTAGCTATTGGGATGCCTGATTATTACCTTGTGTAGGCTAAGGGGAAAATTTGTAGAGCTTTTTGGAAAAGAGGAAACATTATGAATTAGAAAAGAGTAATGAGAGTAAGTGAGCATGGGAAAGACATCTGTATGGAGAAATACCAGGAGAGATTGAGTGGAGATTGGCAAAAGGTGAGAGTAAATGAAGCAAGGAGAATGGGTAAGGAATTTTAGGTATTTAGGGAAGCATTGCTGGCATGTACAAATGATGCCTGTGATATGTGAAATGTGGGAAGTGGGTACCTTAGAGAGGGTAGTGAGTGGTGAGGTGACAAAGTGAAATTGTTCATGTGAGAGAAAAGAATGTTTTATGGGAGATACTTACAAGGAAGGAGTGCAAATGGAGTGGTGAGGTGACAAAGTAAAATTGTTCATGAGAGAGAAAAGAATGTTTTATGGGAGATACAAGGAAGGAGTGCAAATGATTTATAAGAGAAAGCGGCAGGAGGTAAAGAGGAAGATGCAGGGTTTAAAAAAGAAGACAAATGAGACTTTGGGTGTGTAAGTATCAATAAACTTCAGGGAGAACAAGATGTTTTGGAAGTAGATTAAAATTGTTTGAAAAACAAGAGAACAAATGGGAACATTGGTGAAGGGGGCAAATGGGGAGTGGTAACAGGTAGTGATGAATTGGGGAGATGGATTGAGTATTTTGAAAGTCTGTTGAATGTGTTTGATGATAAGGTGGCAGATGTAGGATATTTGAGTTGTGATGGTAAGTGAAGTAAGAGACTCATGGAGAGTGGCTTGGTGAAGATAGAAGTGGTGGTGAAAGCTTTGCATAAGATGAAATTTGGCAAGGCAGCTGGAGTGTATGGCATTACAGTTGAATTTCTCATGAAATAGGATGACTGTGTTTGTGAAAATTGGTTAGTTAAGGTTTTCACTATGTCTGAGGATTGGCAGAATGGACATATAGTGCCTTTGTATAAAGGCAAAGAGTACAAAGGTGAGTGTTTAAACTACAGAGGTTAAAGTTTGTTTTATGTACCTGGTAAGTTGTATTGGAGGGTAGCAATTGATAGGATGAAAGCATGCACAGAGCATCAGACTGAGAGGGAACAGTGGTGTTTCAGAAGTGGTAGAGGATGTGTGGATCAGATGTTTGAAGAATGCATGTGAGATATAGTTAGAGGGGGAAAAGAAGGATTTGTATCTAGCATTTATGGATCTGGAGAATACACATAACGGATTGATAAAGATGATCTACGGAAGGTGTTACGAATCTATGCTTTGGGAAGAAAGTCATCGGAATCAGTGAGGAGTTTACATCAAGAGAGTATGGTGTATGTCCGGGTGGTTAGAGTGGAGGGTGAGTGGTTCTAAGTGAAGGTGGATCTTTGGCAATGGTGTGTGATTTCACCACGGCTGTTTAATGTGTTTGTGGATAGGGTGATGAGAGAAGTAAATGCAAGGGTCTTGGAGAAAAGAATAGGTGTTTAGTCCCTTGGAGGTGAGTTGGGCCTGGGAAGTGTTAGTTGTTGTTTGCTGATGACATACTGCTGGGGGCACATTTGATTGAGAAACTGAAGTTGGTGACTGAGTGGAAAAGAGTGTGAAAGGAGGAAGTTGAGAACAAATGTCAATAAATACCAGATTATTAGGTTTAACAGTGCAGAGAGACAGGTTAGTTTGGGTGTGAGTTTGAATGGAGAAGAATTGGAGGAAGGGAGTGTTTTAGATACCTGGAAGTGGGTATGGCAGCAAATGGAACCATGGAAGTGAGTCATTAAGATGGGTGATGGGGTGAAGATTCTGGGAGCACTGAAGAATGAGTGGAAAGAGAGATCCGCATCTGGGAGGGTGAAAATGGTTATGCTTGATGGTGTAGTAGTCCTAGCGATGTTGAGTGGGTGTTAGGCATGGGCTGTGGATGAGAATGCATGGAAGAGGGTTTATATGTTGTAACCAAAATGTTTGAGGACAGTATGTGATGTGAGAAGGGTTCATTGGGTAATTCATATGGAAGGTAGAGGTATGATAGTAAGAAGAGTATGGTTGAGAGAGCTGAAATGGATGTACTGAAATGGTTTAGACATGAAAAAACTGAATCAGGGAGGGTTGAATAAGTATTAGAAGTGGAGGGGTCAAGAAGAAAGGGGGAGGGGGACCACATTGGATATGGAAGGAAGGAGTGAAGATTATTTGAGTACTTGAGGCCTGAACATTCAGGAGGATGAAAGGTTTGTGTGGGATAGAGTAAATTGGAGCAGTGTGGCATACAGGGGGCAACAGGCTGTTAGTGGACTGAACCAAGGTATGTGAAGTAGGAGAAGGAAACCACAGAAAATTTTGTGGGATCTGGTTCTAGCTAAGGGGCTGTGGTTTCAGTGCAATACACCAGATGGTAGAGAATGGATGTGAATGAGTGAGACACTTTCTTTTGTTCCTGGCCCTGATTTGCTGATGTGGTAAATGGTGAACAGGAAATAAATAGATGAAAAGATGATATATGTATATATTGTATAAGAGGTTACAATGGTGCCCGTGATCTAGTATTTGCTTATAACCACGGGGAAAATGAAACATAAGGAAATGGAAAATACAGAGTGTCAGACGCTTTTGTATGATTATTTCATTAGGACTGAGTACAGATAAAAAGATCCAGAAGATGATAAACCAGCTGTCATTGGGCTTGGTCGGCAAATGATTTAAGAAACAGTTGAAAGGATTAAGGCACAGGTCACCTTCGATGACCTCACCTTTCTCAGATTAACCTGTGTTCTAGGAAACATTTAAAAATTTTCACCTATAAAGTTATGTGATTTATATAAACCAACATTATGATTCTTATTGATATCTGTACTATGTTTGATAAAGAGATGATTCAACAATATTTCCATCCATTACTTAATTATTGTATGTGATAACCTTAAGACTGTTTCAGTCAATTTGACAATCAAAGTCCTTGGGGGTCATTGGATTCTTGGCCATACCTAACACTTTTTTATTTTGTTTAACCCTGATATTAAGAACCCTACCAGTTAGACATTGTAAAACATAGCACTCTTTATACGGAACATTTTGTATACAGCCCTTCTGAGAAATTACAGAATTTCTGGTAAGACTTTCCCTAGCTGTATATTGTTGCTGAAGATTGCATTAATATTAAATGATTTTAACAAAACAAGAGCATTAAGCAAGTTCTCGCAATAGTGTAATGCTAAGAAGTTTTTGATCACAAATGGTTCTGTAGGATGAACATTATGAAAAGACTTTCTTGCAAAATTGCAAGCTGAGAGAAAGAAATGTTTGTGATACTGTGATTTATAACCAATGTTGTAGATACTGCAGAGTTCATCAATGGATTCTGAACAACATATGCAAAATTCTCCAAGAAGCATTGTTGGAAACAAAATTTTTCACTTTATGAGTAGAGTAACAGTGAAGCTATGAATGGACACTAGTGGATTTTTATGTGCTAAATTTTAGCTTTTTTTTATCCTTATGAATATTAGTTTGAGAATGCTAATGTATTGTTTTTGTTGGTTTTAATAGCGAACTTTTTGAGTCTACCAAACAATTCAGATTATTAAGAAATAGATTTTTATCACTATCAGTAGGCCACAGGCAAAGATAACCATCAACATACCTGGACCATTTGATGTCATAAAGAATCTTGCTTTCAAAAATTTTTATACATAAACTTCTTATAGGTTGAGAGAGTATTTCCCATACTCATGCCTAACTGCTGTGTGAAGAAAGTATCATTGAGCTGAAATTTACGATCTTTAACACATAATTTAATTATCTTAGATATGGCACTTGTAGGCAATGGTAGAGCATGTATGTCAGGTTCTTCCACCAAAAGCTCCAATAGATTATGAACAGGGACTTTGGTGAATAATGACACATCAAAACTAATAAGCTTAATTTATAATCAAACTGGACACTACTTAGTTTTTCTACTAGAACAATATGTTTTTTGATACAAGAACAATGGATTAAGAGTACTCAGCCATTTTCACAGTCTGTATATTACAGATCCCAATGTACATGAAGGTGATTATTTAAAGTGTATGATTTATTAGAGAATAGAAGTACATATTCTCTTAGAAGTGATTCCACAGAAACAGTAAACAGCAAGTGTAATAAGAAAATGAAATAGTTGCTTAAAGACAGTGATGAGTTAAGAAATTTTCTTGAAGTCCTTCCTTACCCTACTTGTATGGTTTAGTTAAAACTCATAAATCAAGAAACCCTGTTAAATATGTAGTCTTTTCATTTTTTTTTATCATACTTTGTTGCTGTCTCCTGTGTTAGTGAGGTAGCACAAGGAAGCAGATGAAAGAATGGCCCACCCCACCCACATACAAATGTATATACATACATGTCCACACACGCACATATACATACCTATACATCTCAACGTATACATATATATACACACACAGACATATACATATATACACATGTACATAATTCATACTGTCTGCCCTTATTCATTCCCGTCGCCACCCCGCCACACATGAAATGACAACCCCCACCCCCCACATGTGCGCGAGGTAGCGCTAGGAAAAGACAACAAAGGCCATATTTGTTCACACTCAGTCTCTAGCTGTCATGTATAATGCTCCGAAACCACAGCTCCCTGTCTACATTCAGTATCCACAAAACTTTCCATGGTTTACGTAACTCAGACGCTTCACGTGCCCTGGTTCAATCCCTTGGCAGCACGTCGACCCCGGTATACCATATTGTTCCAATTCACTCTATTCCTTGCACGCCTTTCACCCTCTTGCATGTTCAGGCCCCGATCACTCAGAATCTTTCTTACTCCATCTTTCATCTCTAATTTGGTCTTCCACTTCTCTTGTTCCCTCCACCTCTGACACATATATCCTCTTTGTCAATCTTTCCTCACTCATTCTCTCCATGTGACCAAACCATTTCAAAACACCCTCTTCCGCTCTCTCACCCACATTCTCCTATTATTATCACACATCTTTTTTGCCCTTTCATTACTTACTCGATCAAACCACCTCACACTACATTTTGTCCTCAGACATCTCATTTCCAGCACATCCACCCTTCTCCGCACAACTCTATCTATAGCCCACACCTCGCAACCATGTAACATTGTTGGAACTATTATTCCTTCAAACATACCTATTTTTGCTTTCCAAGATAACGTTCTTGACATTCCTCAATGCTCTCAGAACTTTCGCCCCCTCCCCCACCCTGTGATTCACTTCTGCTTCCATGGTTCCATCCGCTGCCAAATCCACTCCCAGATATCTAAAACATTTCACTTCCTCCAGTTTTTCTCCAAATTTACCTCCCAGTTGACTTGTCCCTCAACCCTACTGTACCTAATAACCTTGCTCTTGTTCACATTTACTCTCAGCTTTCTTCTTTCACACACTTTACCAAACTCAGTCACCAACTTCTGCAGTTTCTCACCGGAATCAGCCACCAGTGCTGTATCATCAGCGAACAACAACTGACTCACTTCCCAAGCTCTCTCATCCACAACAGACTGCATACTTGCCCCTCTTTCCAAAACTCTTGCATTCACCTCCCTAACAACCCCATCCATAAACAAATCAAACAACCATGGAGACATCACGTACCCCTGCCGCAAACCAGCATTCACTGAGAACCACTTTCCTCTCTTCCTACACGTACACATGCCTTACATCCTCGATAAAAACTTTTAACTGCTTCTAACAACTTGCCTCCCACACCATATATTCTTAATACCTTCCACAGAGCATCTCTATCAACACTATCATATGCCTTCTCCAGATCCATAAATGCTACATACAAATCCATTTGCTTTTCTAAGTATTTCTCACATACATTCTTCAAAGCAAACACCTGATCCACACATCCTCTAGCATGATTATGAATTTATGCATATCAGTTTAGATGTGCTATTATTCACCGTAGTTCTGTTGATGATATATTGGAGTTTTTGGTGGAAGAACTTGACAAACAAATTCTACCACTGCTTACAAGTACTGTTTTAATGTTGATTTAACTATGTGTTAAAGATTGTAAGTTTCATTTCAATGATAGTTTCTTTACATAGCTGTTTGGTATGAGTATGGGAAATTCTCCCCCAGTCCTCACTGGCCTATTGATAAAGATAATTTATTTCCTAACAATTTGAATTGTGTGGTAAACTCAACAAAGTTCTCTTGAAATTGAACAGACAATACATTGGCATTCTTAGACTGTAGTATTCGCAGAGGTGAAAATAACCTAAGATTTAGCATATGTCGTAAATCCACATGCTGTTCATATCTTCATTATTACCCTACTCATCACAATAAAGGAAAATGTTCTGTATTTTCATTAATGTTTCCCAGAGCATTTCACATATGTCATCCAGAATTCATTGATGATGAACTCTGCAGTATGATGACATTGGTTATTGTTTACAATATCCCAAATGTTTCCTTGAATCAGCTTGTAATTTTGCTTGAAAGTCTTTTCAAAATGTTCATCTTAAAGAATGATTTGTGAATAAAAGTTGGTTTTACCCAATAGTGTGAACTTCCTTTATGTTCCTATTTTGGTAAAATCTTTTGAAATTAATGTAGTCATCAGCAGTGATAATACAGTTAGGGAAAACCTTATTAGAAATTCTGTAACTTCTCAGAAGTGCTGTGTACACAATATCCCTTTTAAAGAGTGTGATCAGTTTTGCATTGGTCAAACTGTTAAGGTTCTTGATATCAAGGTTAAACAAAGAAAAAGTGTTAGGTATGGCCAAGAATGCAGTCCACCACGAAGACTTTGGTCACCAAATTGATTGGTGCAGTATTAAGGTTATTATATACAATAACTTAGAAATGGAGAGAAATATTGTTGAATCGTCTGTTATCAAACATAGAAGAGATGTTAATATGAATCAAAATGCTGGTTTGTATGAATCAGATAACTTTATGAGAGAAAATATTATAGATATGTTTCTCAGAACTTAGGGTAACCTGAGAGAGGTAAGGTCATCGAAGGTACTTTGTTCCTTAATCCCTTCGCCTGTTTCGTAATGCGTTTGCCTGCCACGCCCATTAGCAGTTGATGTATTGTATATTGGTTCTCTTTATTTTTATTTAGTCCAGACCACGTAATTATGTGCAAGTGCTTAACGCTTTGTATTTCTGTTTTCTTGTGGTTTTACTAAGAACACTTGTTACTTGTGTAGTTTTTGTGGGAAGAGTACTTCCCACGTATTCCCTGTGTGTTGTAGAAGGCAACTAAAAGGGGAGGGAGCGGAAGGCTGGAAATCCTCCCTTCCTGTTTTTACTTTTCCAAAAGAAGGAACAGAGAAGGGGGCCAAGTGAGGATATTCCAGCTAAGGCTCTATTTTGCCAATGTGGGAAATGGTAAATATGTATGAAAAAAAAAAGGGGAAGAGCAGTGTGGTTTCAGAAGTGGTAGAGGATGTGTGGATCAGGTGTTTGCTTTGAAGAATGTATGTGAGAAATACTTAGAAAAGCAAATGGATTTGTATGTAGCATTTATGGATCTGGAGAAGGCATACAATAGAGCTGATAGAGATGCTCTGTGGAAGGTATTAAGAATATATGGTGTGGGGGGCAGGTTGTTAGAAGCAGTGAAAAGTTTTTATCGAGGATGTAAGGCTTATGTACATGTAGGAAGAGAGGAAAGTGACTGGTTCGAAGTGAATGTTGGTTTACAGCAGGGGTGTGTGATGTCTCCATGGTTGTTTAATTTGTTTATGGATGGGGTTGTTAGGGAGGTGAATGCAAGAGTTTTGGAAAGAGGGGCAAGTATGCAGTCTGTTGTGGATGAGAGAGCTTGGGAAGTGAGTCAGTTGTTGTTCGCTGATGATACAGTGCTGGTGGCTGATTCGTGTGAGAAACTGCAGAAACTGGTGACTGAATTTGGTAAAGTGTGCGAAAGAAGAAAGCTGAGAGTAAATGTGAACAAGAGCAAGGTTATTAGGTACAGTAGGGTTGAGGGACAAGTCAATTGGGAGGTAAGTTTGAATGGAGAAAAACTGGAGGAAGTGAAGTGTTTTAGATATCTGGGAGTGGATTTGGCAGCGGATGGAACCATGGAAGCAGAAGTGAATCACAGGGTGGGGGAGGGGGCGAAAGTTCTGGGAGCGTTGAAAAATGTGTGGAAGTCGAGAACATTATGTCTGAAAGCAAAAATGGGTATGTTTGAAGGAATAGTGGTTCCAACAATGTTATATGGTTGCGAGATGTGGGCTATAGATAGAGTTGTGTGGAGGAGGGTGGATGTGCTGGAAATGAGATGTTTGAGGACAATATGTGGTGTGAGGTGGTTTGATCGAGTAAGTAACGTAAGGGTAAGAGTGATGTGTGGTAATAAAAAGAGTGTGGTTGAGAGAGCAGAAGAGGGTGTTTTGAAATGGTTTGGTCACATGGAGAGAATGAGTGAGGAAAGATTGACCAAGAGGATATATGTATCAGAGGTGGAGGGAACGAGGAGAAGTGGGAGACCAAAGTGGAGGTGGAAAGATGGAGTGAAAAAAATTTTGATTGATCGGGGCCTGAACATGCAGGAGGGTGAAAGGCTTGCAAGGAATAGAGTGAATTGGAACGATGTGGTATACTGGGGTCGACGTGCTGTCAATGGATTGAACCAGGGCATGTGAAGCATCCTGGGTAAACCATACATACACATGTACATATTAATATTTGCTTGCCTTCATCCATTCCTTTTGCTGCCCTACTGGAAAACAGCACCCGTGTCCTCTGCTTCAGTGAGGTAGTGCCAGGAAAACAGACAAAAAAGGCTGCATTTGTTCACACTCAGTCTTTTGCTGACATGTGTAATGCACCGAAACCACAGCTCCCTATCCACAGACCTTTCCATGGTTTACCCCAGATGCTTCACATGCCTTGGTTCAGTCCATTGACAGGACGTTGACCCCAGTATACCACATCATTCCATTTCACTCTATTCCTTGCATGCCTCTCACCCTCCTGTATGATCAGGTCCCGATCGCTCAAAATATTTATTATTCCATCATTTCACCTCCAATTTGGTCTTCTGTTTCTCCTGATTCCCTCCACATCTGACACATATATCCTCTTTGTCAATCTTTCCCTGCTCATTCTCTCCATATATCCAAAGCACTTCAACACACCTTCTTTTACTCTCTCAACCACGCTCTTTTTATTTCCACACATCTCTCTTACTCTTACATTACTTACTTGATCAAACCACCTCACACCACATATTGTCCTCAAACATTTCATTTTCAATACATCCGCCCTCCTCAGTACAATCTTATCTATAGCCCATGCCTCGCAGCCATATAACATTGTTGGAAATACTATTCCTTCAAACATTTCCCTTTTTGCTCTTTGAGATAACATTCTCTTCTTCCACACATTCTTCATCGCTCCCAGAACCTTTGGCCCCTCCCCCACCCAGTAACTCACTTAGGCTTCCATGGGTCCATCCACTGCGAAGTCCACTCCCAGATATCTGAAGCACTTCACTTCATCCAATTTTCCCCCATTCAAATTTAACATCCCAGTTTACTTGTCTCAACCCTACTGAGCTTAATCACCTTGCTCTTATTCACATTTACTCTCAACTTTCTCCTTTCTCACACTTTTCCAAACTCGGTCACCTACTAGAGCTGTATCATCGGCAAACAACAAGTGACTCACTTCTCAGGCCCTCTCATCCCTAACAGCCTACATACTCTCCCCTATCTCCAAAACTCTTGCATTTACCTCCCTAACCACCCCATCCATAAATGAATTAAACAACCATGGGTACATCAGACACCCCTGTCACGGACTGACATTCTCTGGAAAGTAATCACTCTCCTCTCTTCCTACTCGTACACGTCTTACATCTTAGGTAAGGTTTACCCCAGACGCTTCACATGCCCTGATTTAATCCACCGGCAGCACGTCAACCCCGGTATACCACATCGCTCCAATTCACTCTATTCCTTGCCCTCCTTTCACCCTCCTGCATGTTCAGGCCCCGATCACACAAAATCTTTTTCACTCCATCTTTCCACCTCCTATTTGGTCTCCCACTTCTCCTCGTTCCCTCCACCTCCGACACATATATCCTCTTGGTCAATCTTTCCTCACTCATTCTCTCCATGTGCCCAAACCATTTCAAAACACCCTCTTCTGCTCTCTCAACCACGCTCTTTTTATTTCCACACATTTCTCTTACCCTTACGTTACTTACTCGATCAAACCACCTCACACCACACATTGTCCTCAAACATCTCATTTCCAGCACATCCATCCTCCTGCGCACCACTCTATCCATAGCCCACGCCTCGCAACCATACAACATTGTTGGAACCACTATTCCTTCAAACATACCCATTTTTGCTTTCCGAGATAATGTTCTCGACTTCCACACATTCTTCAAGGCTCCCAGAATTTTCGCCCCCTCCCCCACCCTATGATCCACTTCCCAGATATCTAAAACACTTCACTTCCTCCAGTTTTTCTCCATTCAAACTCACCTCCCAATTGACTTGACCCTCAACCCTACTGTACCTAATAACCTTGCTCTTATTCACATTTACTCTTAACTTTCTTCTTTCACACACTTTACCAAACTCAGTCACCAGCTTCTGCAGTTTCTCACATGAATCAGCCACCAGCGCTGTATCATCAGCGAACAACAACTGACTCACTTCCCAAGCTCTCTCATCCCCAACAGACTTCATACTTGCCCCTCTTTCCAAAACTCTTGCATTCACCTCCCTAACAACCCCATCCATAAACAAATTAAACAACCATGGAGACATCACACACCCCTGCCGCAAACCTACATTCACTGAGAACCAATCACTTTCCTCTCTTCCTACACGTACACATGCCTTACATCCTCGATAAAAACTTTTCACTGCTTCTAACAACTTTCCTCCCACACCATATATTCTTAATACCTTCCACAGAGCATCTCTATCAACTCTATCATATGCCTTCTCCAGATCCATAAATGCTACATACAAATCCATTTGCTTTTCTAAGTATTTCTCACATACATTCTTCAAAGCAAACACCTGATCCACACATCCTCTAAGGTTCTTGATATCAAGGTTAAACAAAGAAAAAGTGTTAGGTATGGCCAAGAATGCAGTCCACCACGAAGACTTTGGTCACCAAATTGATTGGTGCAGTATTAAGGTTATTATATACAATAACTTAGAAATGGAGAGAAATATTGTTGAATCGTCTGTTATCAAACATAGAAGAGATGTTAATATGAATCAAAATGCTGGTTTGTATGAATCAGATAACTTTATGAGAGAAAATATTATAGATATGTTTCTCAGAACTTAGGGTAACCTGAGAGAGGTAAGGTCATCGAAGGTACTTTGTTCCTTAATCCCTTCGCCTGTTTCGTAATGCGTTTGCCTGCCACGCCCATTAGCAGTTGAAGTATTGTATATTGGTTCTCTTTATTTTTATTTAGTCCAGACCACGTAATTATGTGCAAGTGCTTAACGCTTTGTATTTCTGTTTTCTTGTGGTTTTACTAAGAACACTTGTTACTTGTGTAGTTTTTGTGGGAAGAGTACTTCCCACGTATTCCCTGTGTGTTGTAGAAGGCAACTAAAAGGGGAGGGAGCGGAAGGCTGGAAATCCTCCCTTCCTGTTTTTACTTTTCCAAAAGAAGGAACAGAGAAGGGGGCCAAGTGAGGATATTCCAGCTAAGGCTCTATTTTGCCAATGTGGGAAATGGTAAATATGTATGAAAAAAAAAAGGGGAAGAGCAGTGTGGTTTCAGAAGTGGTAGAGGATGTGTGGATCAGGTGTTTGCTTTGAAGAATGTATGTGAGAAATACTTAGAAAAGCAAATGGATTTGTATGTAGCATTTATGGATCTGGAGAAGGCATACAATAGAGCTGATAGAGATGCTCTGTGGAAGGTATTAAGAATATATGGTGTGGGGGGCAGGTTGTTAGAAGCAGTGAAAAGTTTTTATCGAGGATGTAAGGCTTATGTACATGTAGGAAGAGAGGAAAGTGACTGGTTCGAAGTGAATGTTGGTTTACAGCAGGGGTGTGTGATGTCTCCATGGTTGTTTAATTTGTTTATGGATGGGGTTGTTAGGGAGGTGAATGCAAGAGTTTTGGAAAGAGGGGCAAGTATGCAGTCTGTTGTGGATGAGAGAGCTTGGGAAGTGAGTCAGTTGTTGTTCGCTGATGATACAGTGCTGGTGGCTGATTCGTGTGAGAAACTGCAGAAACTAGTGACTGAATTTGGTAAAGTGTGCGAAAGAAGAAAGCTGAGAGTAAATGTGAACAAGAGCAAGGTTATTAGGTACAGTAGGGTTGAGGGACAAGTCAATTGGGAGGTAAGTTTGAATGGAGAAAAACTGGAGGAAGTGAAGTGTTTTAGATATCTGGGAGTGGATTTGGCAGCGGATGGAACCATGGAAGCAGAAGTGAATCACAGGGTGGGGGAGGGGGCGAAAGTTCTGGGAGCGTTGAAAAATGTGTGGAAGTCGAGAACATTATGTCTGAAAGCAAAAATGGGTATGTTTGAAGGAATAGTGGTTCCAACAATGTTATATGGTTGCGAGATGTGGGCTATAGATAGAGTTGTGTGGAGGAGGGTGGATGTGCTGGAAATGAGATGTTTGAGGACAATATGTGGTGTGAGGTGGTTTGATCGAGTAAGTAACGTAAGGGTAAGAGTGATGTGTGGTAATAAAAAGAGTGTGGTTGAGAGAGCAGAAGAGGGTGTTTTGAAATGGTTTGGTCACATGGAGAGAATGAGTGAGGAAAGATTGACCAAGAGGATATATGTATCAGAGGTGGAGGGAACGAGGAGAAGTGGGAGACCAAAGTGGAGGTGGAAAGATGGAGTGAAAAAAATTTTGATTGATCGGGGCCTGAACATGCAGGAGGGTGAAAGGCTTGCAAGGAATAGAGTGAATTGGAACGATGTGGTATACTGGGGTCGACGTGCTGTCAATGGATTGAACCAGGGCATGTGAAGCATCCTGGGTAAACCATACATACACATGTACATATTAATATTTGCTTGCCTTCATCCATTCCTTTTGCTGCCCTACTGGAAAACAGCACCCGTGTCCTCTGCTTCAGTGAGGTAGTGCCAGGAAAACAGACAAAAAAGGCTGCATTTGTTCACACTCAGTCTTTTGCTGACATGTGTAATGCACCGAAACCACAGCTCCCTATCCACAGACCTTTCCATGGTTTACCCCAGATGCTTCACATGCCTTGGTTCAGTCCATTGACAGGACGTTGACCCCAGTATACCACATCATTCCATTTCACTCTATTCCTTGCATGCCTCTCACCCTCCTGTATGATCAGGTCCCGATCGCTCAAAATATTTATTATTCCATCATTTCACCTCCAATTTGGTCTTCTGTTTCTCCTGATTCCCTCCACATCTGACACATATATCCTCTTTGTCAATCTTTCCCTGCTCATTCTCTCCATATATCCAAAGCACTTCAACACACCTTCTTTTACTCTCTCAACCACGCTCTTTTTATTTCCACACATCTCTCTTACTCTTACATTACTTACTTGATCAAACCACCTCACACCACATATTGTCCTCAAACATTTCATTTTCAATACATCCGCCCTCCTCAGTACAATCTTATCTATAGCCCATGCCTCGCAGCCATATAACATTGTTGGAAATACTATTCCTTCAAACATTTCCCTTTTTGCTCTTTGAGATAACATTCTC